>NW_011491028.1:2744059-2753210 GCF_000754665.1 Bison bison bison | reverse complement strand
TCCAGGGGACTCTCAAGAGTCTTCTCCAACACCACAGTTCAAAAGCATCAATTCTTCGGCGCTCAGCCTTCTTCACAGTCCAACTCTCACATCCATACATGACCACAGGAAAAACCATAGCCTTGACTAGACGAACCTTTGTTGGCAAAGTAATGTCTCTGCTTTTGAATATGCTATCTAGGTTGGTCATAACTTTCCTTACAAGGAGTAAGCATCTTTTAATTTCAATTACTTAATAAAAACAGCCAATTGTTGGTTTCATCTGATTCATTTTCCCAATGTAAGCTAAAACTAAGTGGACCATTTCAATTTGAATGTTCTCTTCCCAAAGTACTTTGCCTGTAAAATAAGAAACTATAAATAGATTTCTATGTCTGTGTAACATGTGTTTAACTTCTGATCATCTGGCTAAAACATACTGTCTCACTGATTTGTAAAATTATTTCTTCATTCTTATCATTGTTTGCAATCAACCACAAATATGTTTATAATGCTAGGAGCTTTTCATAACCGAACAACACATATTTACAGAACAGCTACTATGTCCTGAAACTTGTAAGATAAAAGCACTACATTAATAAACAAAATATAATTTGCTTCCCTCTAATCTGTAGTATCATGGTAGGACCTAGAAATTAGTGATCAATAAAACAGATTCTACTATGGTGAAGCATTGCCCCTAATTAGCATGATCTTATAAAATTTGTTTAAAATTTGTTTAAAATTTATAGAATCTTTTTGAAGGACTTAGATTTCTCATCAGTATTATGGCAATAATAGTACCAATATCATAGTATAATTAAGCATATAGTATATTAGTAATAGCATTCAGTTAATAACAATGAAAAGGTAGAAAATGGGGTACATTGTTATTGAAATGAGGCAAAATTTGAGCCAGTTGTATAAAGAGAAACACAGAACCCTTTCAAGGAAAGAATCTTTTCTTTTTGGATAGCATTTATATGGTTAATTAGTAGCATATATTTAAGCCTCCCCATGGTATAGATAGCTTAATACAGTACCCATATGAACTAAAAACAGTTAAGCTTGCTTTATAAGAGAAAACAATAAGAAAGCTTTCATGGGCTGTTGGCAGCTGTTGGAAAAGATGGGAGAATCTGGGAGAAAAGGAAGAGTGATGAGTTAAGCAAGATGGTAGCAGTCAGAGACAGAAGAAAAATTTAGCTCATATACATTTTCTGTTGTAAGTTTCAGAGAATACATCTTTAAAAACTTTAGAACAATGATATTACACAATCAATGATTTGCCATGTGGCATCCTTTTTTACTACAAATTTATCAACCTATAAACCCAACATATCTGCAAGTGGTCTGATGAAGAATATCAGCTCGTTGATAAGTCTTCTTTATAAAAGTAAATGACAAGGGCAGATGTTAGAGAAAATGAAACAAATTTCCGTTCAAGAAATACTTATTTATGAGAAGATAATCCATGAAAGGAGAAAGGGAAGACATGAATATTGCACATTTGTTACCAGACATAAACTGCCCTACAAATAGAGGGAAAAATGTTTCTTAATGTTCAACTTATAGTACCAATAATTTGAGAGTATTGTAATAATTTGTAAAGTATTGTCATCTCTGAAGTCCATTTCATCAAAAGAATGTAATCCATAGACATAAAGTTGCTCATGATACTTTCTTGTTAATCTTCTAATGTATGTGAGAGCTAGAGACATGTCTTTTCTTTCACTTCTGATATTGATTATTTGTGTTTTCTCTTTTAGTTTTGATCAGTTTCTCTAAGGCTTATAAATGTTAATCTTTTTTAAGAATCAGTTTATGGTTTCATTGATTTTTCTCTGTTTTGTTCTGATTACTTTCACCTAGATCATAATGGTTACCCAAGTGATGAACACATGACCCAGTAAGACCAATGAAACATGGTCTTACTTAAAGTGATTAGAATTTTATCACTGCATTTATGTAGGCTGAGGCTAATTTCACCATCTTGCTACCACATGCAAAACTGTGTGTTGGCAAAAAATCAATACTCAGAAGCAGGCAGACCTTCAAAAAAGAAAATCTGAATTTTGGTGTATCCTTTGAGTTTAAATTGAGCTGAGCTTACAGTCTCCCTTTCTTCTTTTTCTTGTTATATGAGTTAATAAATTCTTTTTGATTAAGGCATTTTGATTTGGGGTGTGTAGGTGTATGTGTGTGTGTGTGTGTGTGTGTGATACACAATCTAAATAATCCTAACTGATAAGACAACTTTGCAGCTTTAGATATGAAACAAGTCTAGTAATAATAACACAGAGAATATCTGCAATAAAAACCAGCATCTAAGGCTTTCTGTCACGATGGTAGACCAAGTGGACACAGGAATTCTGCCTTCTCATTTGATCTTCCTTCAACATACATTCATATTCTTCAAACATAAAGTAGGACTATTCTGATACACACCATGATTCATTGCTTGAGTCTTCTCTGAACTCATAAAGTTCTCATAGTGATTGCTCATGCAACAGTTAGGCGTGTGTGTGTGTGTGTGTGTGTGTTGCTTTCTTATATTGAGTGTGCTTTTAACATGTAAGGACTTAGAGCCTTCTTTTTTTTGCTCTTTATAGAGATTTATTCTTTATGGTGCTAACTCTAGAAAAGTGAATGTGCATTTTTATTAAAGTTCAGATAAGAGTGTCCCAGCGTGCGGGAGTAGGGGAGGTGTTGGGGAACAGGGAGAGAGAGAGCTCTTTGGCTCCTCTTTTTATATGTTCTCCCACCCCCACCCCAGGCCTGCTCTATGTAAATTGGGCCAGCCAGGAGTGCTGTTTGTTCTACCTGACAAATAGCAGGTACCTGTTTGTCCTCACTCGGTCCTCTGACCTTCCTTTGTTCTATTTTTGCGGGCTTTTCTCTTTCTTATCTTTTAGCCACCGCCATTCTGGACTCCTTTTCCCTATTCTAACTACCTAACATTTCTAAAGGTTAATTTCAGTCTATAGGCATTCCACCCTGAATGTGCCTGATCTTGTCTAGAGGTAGATTTCTGGTCAAGAGTACCTTTTTTAGTAAAAAAAGGTACAAACTCCTAGTTATAAGGTAAGTAAATTCTGGGGATTTAATATACAACATGGCGACTAGAGGTAACTACTTTATTATATATTTGAAAGTTGCTAAAAGAGTAGATCTTAAAATTTCTCATCAGAAGAAAATAATTTGTAATTATGCATGGTGATGGATGTTAACTAAACTTACTGTGGTAATTATTTTGCAATATTTAATTATGTCAAGTCATTATGTTGTATGCCTAAAATTAATGCAATGTTATAGGACAATTATTAATATATCTCCATATATATATTTGCATATATATGACACATATTCAGAAAGTATTTTTCTCATTAGGAAAAAGAACTAAATGAAATATATGGATAATATTTTTTAAGAGCATTGTCATTTGACCAAATCACTTATAATGAAAGAGAATGGCTAACCAATGCTGTGTGTGTGTGTGTGTGTGTGCGTGTTTAATTGGAGGATAGTTGCTTTACAAAGTTGTGTTGGTTTCTATCATAAATCAACATTAATCAACATAGGTGTACATATATACCCCCTCTGTCTTGAACCTCTCTCCCACCTTCCACCCCGTATCAACCCTCTATGTTGTCATGCAGAGCACTAGATTGAGCTCCTTGCATTATACAGAAAATCCCCACTGGCTATTTGTTTTACATATGGTAATATACATGGTATCACCTCACACTAGTCAGAATGGCAATCATTAAAAGAAATCTACAAACAGTACATGCTGGAGACAATGTAGAGAAAAGGGAAGCTCTTGCACCGTTGGTAGCAATGTAAATTGGTACAGCCACTGTAGAGAAGAGTTTGGAGATTTCTTAAAAATGCTATGTGTTTTTGATTTTCATTAAATGCTTGTGGAGGGTGAGGTAGGCACTGCCTAAAAATTTGCAGCCTCTGAGTGTGCAGGTAAGCATCAGAGCAGAAATGGCTTTAACAGATTTTGAAGAAAATGAACCATTGTTAATGGGGGAAAAAATCAATTATACATACAAAACTATACTCTTTCTTTTCAGGGCTTTATATAGAACCATCTTTATTACCATGTTAGTATTGGTGTTTCAAAATTTTTGTTTTATATTTTTAACAATAGATAACATGTGATACACACTGACTATGTTATAAGCATCATGCCAGGCACTTCAGATACATCATATTAATCCTTCAGTTCAGTTCAGTTCAGTTCAGTCACTCAGTCATGTCCGACTCTTTGAGACCCCATGAATCGCAGCATGCCAGGCCTCCCTGTCCATCACCAACTCCCAGAGTTCACCCAAACTCATGTCCATCAAGTCGGTGATGCCATCCAGACATCTCATCCTCTGTCGTCCCCTTCTCCTTCTGCCCCCCATCCCTCCCAGCATCAGAGTCTTTTCCAATGAGTCAACTCTTCACATGAGGTGGCCAAAGTACTGGAGGTTCAGCTTTAACATCAGTCCTTCCAATGAACACCCAGGATTGATCTCCTTTAGAATGGACTGGTTGGATCTCCTTGCAGTCCAAGGGACTCTCAAGAGTCTTCTCCAACACCACAGTTCAAAAGCATCAATTCTTCAGCGCTCAGCTTTCTTCACAGTCCAACTCTCACATCCATGCATGACCACTGGAAAAACCATAGCCTTGACTAGACAGACCTTTCTTGGCAAAGTAATGTCTCTGCTTTTGAATATGCTATCTAGATTGGTTATAACTTTCCTTCCAAGGAATAAGCTTATTCAGTTCAGTTCAGTTGCTCAGTCATGTCCAACTCTTCATGACCCCATGAATCGCAGCATGCCAGGCTTCCCTGTCCATCACCAACTCCCGGAGTTCACCCAGACCCATGTCCATCGAGTCAGTGATGCCATCCAGCCATCTCATCCTCTGTTTTGTATCTGAGGAACTGAGGCTCAGACGAATACAATCACTTGCCCTGGATCAACAGACAGTGGCAGAATTAGGAACCACAGAGCCTGAATCTATAGCTAATAATATTCTGAATTACTGTATTCCTGCACTGCCTTCTTTAACTTTAGGCCTCTGTTAGCACAAAGTATCCACCCTATATTTATTCAAAACAGAGAAAAGTTTGTTAGCCTTTTTCTCTGTCCTTTATATTTGCCAATTCTCCCAAAATAGAGTAATCTAACTTTGATAGTTCAGCTCATGTCTATCTTGTATTTTGAATATCCCTACCTTCATCCCCTGCTATGCCCCCCTAAATTTTCAACCATCTCACCACAGTAATGTCTCTAATGGCAGAACAGAGCCCATCATTATATAATTATTTAAATAAATTGTGGTTCATTCTTTAGGTACATATGTAGCCCTAAAGAGTGTGTTATAGAAGAATATCTACTGAAATGTAAACTATTTCACACTATGCTTAAAAGTAATAAAATATTCTCTATTACTACTTTTGGTAAAGAAACACACAAATGTGAACTTTGGCTACTTTCATCTGGTAGAATTACACATGTGTTTATTTTTTCTTGGCATTTTCCACAGAATTTATATTGCTTCTGTGACAGGAAAAAGTTATTTATTTTTTAAAATCATGGAAAATCTTCAATATTAAATTCAGTTCCACTGCTTTCACTAAACCTTTGGCAGGCAGCTATGATGCCTCTCATCCAAACTCCTATAGCATCTGGTACCTCTGCTATGAATGCTGCACATATACTAACTTGCTTAATGATTACTTTGTATATATGTTTAACTCTACAAAATAGTAACTAGGATTTAGAAGAATGAGGAAGAATGCCTTGTACATTCTGTTCCCTAGCCCCAAAACCAGAGTACTGAAAATTCAGCTAGAAATTATGGTTCAAGGCTTCCTATTTCCTGGTTAACCTCACATGTTTACTAATCCTTGCTGGTCTGTGCTAAGTCGCTTCAGTCATGTCCAACTCATTTGGACCCCATGGACTGTAGCCCACCAGGCTCCTCTGTCCATGCAATTCTCTAGACAAGAATTCTGGAATGGGTTGCCATGCCCTCCTCCAGGGATCTTCCTGACCCAGAGGTTGAACCTTTGTCTCTCGTGTCTCCTGCATTGGCAGATGTGTTCTTTACCACTAGTGCCACCTGGGAAGCCCCTTACTAACCCTTACCTATCACATAATTCATTCACCTAATTACTATATATATATATATATATAACATAGGTCATATAGATCTAAAGAAAAGAAATGCTTCAGTTCAGTTGCTCAGTCGTATCCAACTCTTTGTGACCCCATGGACTGCAGCACGCCAGGCTTCCCTGACCATCACTAACTCCCAGAGCTTGCTCAAACTCATGTCCATTGACTTGGTGATGCCATCCAACTATCTCATCCTCTCTCATCCACTTCTCATCCTTGTCATCTGTCTTCAATCTTTCCTAGCACCAGGGTCTTTTCCAAGAGTCAGTTCTTCACATCAGGTGGTCAATGTATTGGAGTTTCAGCTTCAGCATCAGTCCTTCCAATGACTATTCAAGACTGATTTCCTTTAGGATTGACTGATTTGATCTCCTTGTAGTCCAAGGGATTCTCAAGAGTCTTCTCCAACACCACAGTTCAAAAGCATCAATTTTTTGGCACACAGCTTTCCTTACAGTCCAACTCTCACATCCATACATGACTACTGGAAAAACCATAGCTTTGACTAGATGGATACTTAGAGCACTTATTGTATATCAGGGCCCTTCAAAGACCTGGAGACTCTTTCTCCAACAAGTCTACTTTAACCTGGGGACTATCTTGGGCTTTACCTAAGATTCAGTTTACAAAAGGTATTTGTCACCTATAACCTGAAAAATGTTTTTTAAAATACCAGCCTACAGAAGGAATTCCACTGATTAAAATAGCACAGGGAAAAGCCCAATTACAAGTAGAAGTAAGAGTTTATAAGGGACAGAAAGAGGCAGTACAGCTGGAAGAGAAAGAACAAGAGGAAAATGGAATAAGCAAATGCTGGGAAGTAGACAGCCTTGCAAACCAAGTAGAGAGTTTAGTTTTACTCTTAAGTACAATAGAAGCGGTTGATGGCTTTCAGTGAGATGATATGATCTGCTTTTCCTTTCAAAGGAGCATTCTTGCTGCTGAGTGAGAACAGATTGGAGGGAAAAAAGAAGAGATATCGATAATCAATTTAGGAGACTATTGTAAAGTTTCAGATGAGAAATGATACCTTGATCAGAAATGGAAATGGAGCAAAGTGGATGGACTTTAGAAATATTTAAGAGGCCAAATAATAGGACATGGTGATACTACGTTGGGGGGTTAGGAAGAGGAAGGTATAATGGATACTTCTAGGATTCTGACTTGGGGAAGATCGATAATATTGGATGAAAAACAGGATTAAGGAAGTCTCAGAGTCATGGATTTGAGTTTAGACATGTTTATTTGAGGCATTCAAAATAAGCTGTCTTATATATCTGAAGCTCTGAGAAAGCAAGAGACATAAATTTGAGTCACTGACATACAGGGGCAGATCTAGGAATATTCCTATGCTTTTCAATTCACAGCTTCTATTTTCTCATAAGGTAAGGTTGGGGTTTATATTGAGGTGAAAGAAAAAGAGGAAGTTAGATAGAATGAGAGAATTTCTGCAATTGTCATTGGCAAGTGTGTGAGAAACGTACAGTAGAATAGAAGGGTGACAGGGAAGGTCTCTGAAGTTGGTGATCATGAATTCATGGTGGAACTCATCTCTACTTCTGTGACTTTCTCCAGTAGAACTCAAATGCTTATGAGACAGAAGATGGTTTTCTTATGTCAGGGCTGGAGTTGGACTCTTTTGCATAAAGAAAAGACACATTTCAAATTTGTCTTGGAATTGTTCAGAAAACTCTTTGTTCTATCACTTTGTCACTGTCCAAAAGTGGTAACTCAATATGTAGGTAAGCATGAAATACTTAACTTGGATAACAACACTAGCTGCTATAGCTAAGAGCACTTCTAATCAAGAAGGAGATAAATTAAATAAATACAAATAGAGTATTCTAGAAATGGAGGAGATTCTTTCAAGCAATAGTCAGCCAGAGGAACAACAACAGCAAAACGCCCCAGTATTAAGTTTCAAAGCCCAGACATCTTCTTTCACATGTAAAGGGATTTCATAGCAGGCATCTGGGGTGTTTGATAATATACATGTTTGCACATCAACCCTAATGTTTAAAATGTTTCTATCACTTTACTGTTTCTCTAAGTGGCTTTTCTTATAATAGATTGAATGGGACATAAACAAGATTTTTATTTAAGTAAAAATGGATTCTTCAATTAAGTAAATTTAGAAAACGGGTTTAAACAGAGTTAGAAAAGCTTCTATACTGCTGTAGTGAAGAATTTATGCTTTCGAATTGTGGTGCTGGTGAACATTCTTGAGAGTCCCTTGGACTGAAAGGAGATCAAACCAGTCAATCCTAAAGGAAATCAACTCTGAATATTTATTAGAAGGACTGATGTTGAAGCTGAAGCTCTAGTACTTTGGCCACCTGATGTGAAGAACTGACTCATTGGTAAAGACCCTGATGATGGGAAAGATTGAGGGCAAGAGGAAAAGGGGGCGGCAGAGGATGAGATGCTTGAAAGGCATCACTGACTCAATGGCATGAGTTTGAGCAAACTCCAGAAGATAGTGAAGGACAGGGAAGACTGGTGTGCTGCAGTTCATGGGGTCACAAAGAGTTAGACACGACTTAGTGACTGAACAACAGCAACAACTTTTGTACAGAAATATATGCCATAAATATCGAAATTTTTATTATATCATACAGATTTCCCAAGATTATTTAAGTAGGAGAGCTTCTTTATGAGAAGTAACTTATAATTATTGTTAAACTGTGCTCTAAAAAAGAAACTCCAGTTTTTCACATGGCAATTCATTATGATCCTAATTGGATTATCTTTTTTTTTTTTTTTTAATTTCAGTATAACCCAAATTCCTTATGCTATAGGTGAAAAAAGAGTTTCTTAAGTGTGGCCCCATATTACCTGTCAGTTCAGTTCAGTTCAGTCTCTCAGTCGTGTCCAACTCTTTGCAACCCCATGAATTGCAGCATGCCAGGCCTCCCTGTCCATCACCAACTCCCAGAGTTCACCCAAACTCATGTCCATTGAGTCAGTGATGCCATTCAGTCATC
>NW_011491028.1:2702272-2743694 GCF_000754665.1 Bison bison bison | reverse complement strand
CATAGCTTTCCTTCCAAGGAGTAAGCGTCTTTTAATTTCATGGCTGCAGTCACCATCTGCAGTGATTTTGGAGCCAGAAAAATAAAGTCTGACACTGTTTCCACTGTTTCCCCATCTATTTCTCATGAAGTGATGGGACTGGATGCCATGATCTTTGTTTTCTGAATGTTGAGCTTTAAGCCAACTTTTTCACTCTCCACTTTCACTTTCTTCAAGAGGCTTTTTAGTTCCTCTTCACTTTCTGACATCAGGATGGTGTCATCTGCATATCTGAGGTTATTGATATTACCTGTAACAGTATCCTATTGCTGCTGGTTAAAATTATAGATTCTTGTGCCTTAACTCAAAGCTAAAGAATCTCTCAGGTGAAAAACAGAAATTTACTTTTCAACAAGTGTTCAGTTATCATGTTAAGGTTTGAGAATTGATGATTTAAGTCTATTTCCTCTTTTCAGTTGTTATCACCTATATAATAAACTTTCAAACACACGTAGAAACTGATATGAAGTCTCTCCCTTTTCCAAAAACCTAATTTTTACAGGGTAAGTGTGACCCTGGATTCTTATATTAGCACCTGGCAAAAGATTCCTTCTTTATGTTTTCCTTCTCCAGTTTGATTTTAATTCTTTTCTGGTGATAGGAATTTGCTAAAAACTTTATGTAAAAACTTTCTTTCTAATGGAAAACAATACCATCTAGTAATACGTTCAATCTAAAAAATTTTACCCAGTCAAAAACATAGATTGTCTTGTTTGATATAAGCAACTTTTAAAATTCTTCTTCATATAAGAAATAAAAATGACTAAATTAACCAGAATATGGTATAAATTGCTCACTTTGGGTTGCCTGCACGAACAGAGTTATAATGGGTATAAATTTCAGAGTTTTCTACTAAACATGGGATTCAGTGATGGACGCTGATAATTTCTGGTAAAAATGTTGGCCAACAGAGCAAAATGAAAACTCAACAGAATTTGAATTTGTGTTCTTATTTTTCCACTAAAAGACAAATCTTTAATCTTCCATACATTTCAATTTCTATAACTGTAAAATGGAATGGTTGGATTAGGGTATATTAAAGTCCCTCTCTCATTTTAAAACTCTTAATTTCGCTTTGCACATGTACAAGTGCACACACCTCACACAGAATTTAAACATGCTGGATTGCAGAGCACTGCATATGTATGATACATCCTCTAAAGACATGAAAGACAGTCCCATTCAATTTATCTGCGGATGTTAAAATTTTTGCTTTCCTTCAGTAATAAAGTAAATGTTGCTTTTCTTTCTATTTGTCTCTATTCAAGTGTTAAAGTAATCTTTATAAAAAGATAATTTAATCCATAGAAGGGACAACAACTTGCTTTCAAATGTGGACTTCCATCACTTTTAAATTTTGTTTAATTAGGGTAAGGAGTGCACACTGGAAATGCTTGTATGGTACTGATTACCACTTGGAATGCAGCATTTCGATTGAAGTCGTAATAACTACAAGTCTACACAACTTGTATCAATAGTTACAGCCATGCAGGAGCCACAGCTCCAATGTTATGTCTCTCGTCACTCGCATGTGCCATTGTGAGCCAGGCTGCGGCACGGGGCCCGTCTGCTTCCTCACAATAGCTCTCACCCTCTGGGGAATACAAAGGCAGACAGCAGCTTTTCTCCTCTTTTCAACAGACACTCAGAGGGTCTGTTCCTTATTATCTTTGGAAGAAACAACACAGGTTTCCACAATCTACTTGAGCTGGTATCAGCTTTAAGATCAGAAAAGATGAGGTAGGTCCTTGAGACTCTCCTGCAAGACAAACTTTATTGCTGTTGTTGCTGATAAAAGTAAGATTCACAAATATTCAGCAAATCTGAGGAGATTCGTTTTTTACTTACTAACGTCTTTATAACCATCTCTTTTGTGGAGAAAGGGGGACTTAAGTGGAGAAGCTAAGAGCTACTAAATAGGAGGAGTATTCATAATAAAAGAGAGAGAGAAAGAGAAAGGCAGACAGAGGGAGAAAGGAAACTTCCTGACCCCCACAAAGAGTTACGATCTGAAAGACATCCCTTTACCTCCAGTAGCACAATGCTGGTCAACATTTACCATAGTAGACTTTCTTATTTGCAACAGTCAGTTGACTTCCAGGAAACAACCATAATAATATTTTTTTAAGAAAATGACTACATGGCATGAAAAAAAAAAAAAAAAAGGTGTCTTGGACTGGACTCCGGGAAACATGGGCTCTAATCTTAGTTCTGACACTTGATGGCTGTGTAATGTTAGGAATATTGCTTTAACATCTCTGCCCCTTGGCTTTCTTGTTTTTAAGACATTCCATTTAGATTATCTCTAAAGTCTCTAAAAGTACAAAAATTCACTGAGCCTACTTTATTTCTTTGGTAATGGAGTTGTAAATTTCTAACATTTTTAAGTTACTACAAATTTATTCATGCAAACTAGAAGGCCCTCAATTTACTTACACTTTCCAACCAAATATTGATGCATTTAAAGAGAAAAGCTGTATTTCAGCAAGGCCACCTAGGAGCAAGAATAAAAACCAGCTGTAGCACAATATTCTCAAGGACTGCCCTTGGTAAAAGTTCTGAATGTGTCTGTTCATGGTGAAAACCTAAGGGAAAAAATCAAAAGTCATATTTCCTTTTCATTGGATGGAAACTAATAATACATAGAATAAAATAAGGCACCAACCCAGAGGCCTTCTTCTGTTTTAACTAGAGCATCTGTGTGGACACTGTGGAGCCATCAAGACTGAATTCCCTAAATCCTATAGGAAAATGATTATTTTATCCTGAGGGATAGAGCAGTAAGTAGAAAAGAGTGAGGGACACAAAGAGGGTAAGCTGTGCTGAGAATAGAGACACACACTTATTGATAGCCTTTGGACAAAATCCCTTGGCCAATTACACTTCCTAAGTACCAGTCCAAAATCTATCCTAGTTTAGACTCTGCTAACAGAAGGTTTATTGTATGAAATCAGCCCCAGCTTGTATTTATCTCCTAATTTTTTAATCCAAAATAAACATTTACCAGAATTATTATAAAACAAGATTCAAAGAGTCAAACATGACCGAGTGACTGAACTGACGGACGGACTGACTAGAAAACTGTTAAGTGTGACTGAGACTATTTCTAGAGATGTAGTCTGCATGCTCAGTCATGTCTGACTCTTTGCAACCCCATGGACTGAAGCCTGCCAGGCTCCTCTCTCCATGGAATTTTCCAGGCAAGAATACTGGAGTGGGTTGCCATTCTGTACTCCTAGGGATGGCCCCAACCAGGGGATTGAAACCACATCTCTTGCATCTTCTGCATTGGCAGGCAGATTCTTTACCACTGCATCATGTGGGAAGCCACCAGACATAGATATCCCAGGATATAGATATCCCAGGAATCCTTCTTTTGGTTGAATTACAGAGCTTCTCCTTAGGTAACAGCCATCAGTCCACCCTCTCCTAAAAAAGCCTCACCAGCACTTTGGATTCAATCCCTCCATATTTACTTGAAGTCAAATTCTGACTCTCTACTCACTAGAACAGAAATGCCCTTATTTGTCTTATAAATAGCTCAAACATTACTTTGGAATATAAAGATCACTCACTGAACATCTAGGGCCTCTTTATCATTGGAAAGCCCCCTGGCTCATTTATTCACTCAACCAACCATCCTCCATTTATCAGATAATTGTCCATGTTGTATTGCTGGGTTTGGGGGGCTGCGTCATCCCATTTTCTTTTAAGATTCTAAGCTAGTTTGTAAACTGGTACAACAATCAAGGAGGAGTAAAATATGATATTATCTTTATTGAAGGCATGAAAGAGGTGAAAAATGTAGCTTGAACCCAGGAAAGTTAGATATCTTAATCTTTGCTGCCTAAATTGAACTCATTTAACCTGTTACATGGAAAAGACGCTTGAGAGTCCCTTGGACTGCAAGGAGATCCAACCAGTCCATTCTAAAGGACATCAGTCCTGGGTGTTCATTGGAGGCACTGATGCTAAAGCTGAAACTCCAGTACTTTGGCCACCTCATGCGAGTGTTGACTCATTGGAAAAGACTCTGATGCTGGGAGGGATTGGGGGCAGGAGGAGAAGGGGACGACAGAGGATGAGATGGCTGGATGGCATCACCGACTTGACGGACATGAGTTTGAGTGAACTCTGGGAGTTGTTGATGGACAGGGAGGCCTGGCGTGCTGTGATTCATGGGGTCGCACAGAGTCAGACACAACTGAGCGACTTAACTGAACTGAACTGAACCAGTTACAGAGGGCTTCCCTGAGGGCTCAGTGGTAAAGAATACATCTGAAATGCAGGAAGACCTGGGTTTGATCCCTGAGTTGGGAAGATCCCCTGGAAGAGAAAAAGGCAATCCACTCCAGTATTCTCGCCTGGGAAATTCCATGGACAGAAGAATCTGGTGGGCTGTACTCCATTAGGTCACAAAGAGTCAGATACAACTGAGTGACTCAACAACCAGTTATAGGCAAAGATGCGGAATTCCAGTCATCTGCATGGAGAGAATGTATCAATAAATTGTGCCAAGACTGTTTACCTATTTATCACAATTATATTCAACTTATAGAAATGTACATCCTCTAATACCTAAATGAAACTGAATTTAGTTATTGTTCTTTTATTCTTCTCTTAGTTAGATTGCCTTGTGGCTTTTATTGTTTTAAGTTATGATAGCAAGTATTAAAGAGTCATTCTGCAGAAATAGAAAGGATATTTAGAAAATTATTTTAGCACTTGCACAAGTAAGTGAGAATAAGAATTACTAGCCACAGAGTTGTTACCAAGTTCGCAGTTCTAAGAAAAGATTCAGAAATGTGTGTGTTCATATGTGTGTGTGTGTGTGTGTGTGCACCCGCGCGCACGCACTAGTTGGGGAGGGGGTGGCTAGAAAGTGAACAAAGCTATGTTTGAAGCTAAAGCTGTTTCAACTTTGTATTATGGCTTTCTGGAAACATGCCAAGTATTCAAGTGTTTTTAAAAAGACACTGGATTTCCTGCTGCTGCTGCTGCTAAGTCGCTTCAGTTGTGTCCGACTCTGTGCGACCCCAGAGACGCAGCCCACCAGGCTCCCCCATCCCTGGGATTCTCCAGGCAAGAACACTGGAGTGGGTTGCCATTTCCTTCTCCGATGCGTGAAAGTGAAAGGTAAAAGTGAAGTCGCTCAGTCGCGTCCGACTCTTAGCGACCCCATGGACTGCAGCCTACCAGGCTCCTCCGTCCATGGGATTTGCAGGCAAGAGTACTGGAGTGGGTGCCATTACTGGATTTCCTAGTCCACCACTGAAAAAACAAGTGAGAAAATCTGAGTAATATTAGAAATTAGCCTTTGCTCATCATTTACAATAAAATCCCAGTGATAATTAGAAACAATAAAATGATACCTGTGAGAATATTTGTTTAAAAAATACCCTATTTAAGATCCTGCTTGTTATAAACCTATAGTTAATGCAAAGCTTTTAACTCAGGTTATTTCTATGTCTATTATTTCTCTTTATTACCACAAGTACCTAATAAAATATGAGGGCAGTGGGGCAAAACTACGGTTTTTCTTAGTTTCTATTTCCTTCTTTTTTAGTAATAGGAGCTTCCATTTTCAGTTGGACTTATTGTAGTCTTAAAAAAAAAAAAATCACACTTTCTTCATTCTCTTGAGCTAGAGAACTCCATGTCTCTAATGCCTGACCGATGTAGTGTGTACAATTTCTGGGAAGTGTCCTTAAGAGCTCTGATCCAGCCATGATCTAGATCACTCTTCTCTTCGTCCTTCTTGCTAGCTGAGAAGCAAAAGAAATGGCTGGTATTCAAGCAGCTGTATTACCTGTGACCTTAGGACTAAACATTATGCAACAGAATCAGGAGACAGAAAGAGATTTGGCCTCCAATATGTAGCCATTTTAAAACTCAAAGCTGCTTATCTCTGGGCTTTTGCATGAGAGAAATAAATCTCTTATTTCAGCCACTTGTGTGTGTCTGTTTTCTATCTATAACCATATCTAATTCTAATATAGGTAAATAAAGAGCTCACAATCCCTAATAAGGTGGCAGACATGTTTCAAAAGTAAAATAATGGGATTTTTAGCAGGATAATACAATGTGTAAAGTGTACGTTAGGTAATACATCAGTGGGATCTGGAGCAGTAACATATAATCAAATTCATTAATATTTTTGCAGCAATATATCAAAATACAATAAATGAGATAAATATAGTTAAAAATAGCTTCTTTTTGGTTTATGCCTGATTTCCCCAAAAAACCAATACAGGTCTGGTTAGTTAAGTTTCACCCCCAAATTATCATAAAAAATTTCTTGGTTTTTAGAGATTTGAGACTCCAGTATTGTGGCAAAAGAATCATATACCTACATCATTTCTTTTTTACAGATAAAAGATCAAATACTTGCATAATGCTTCATTATGGTGATTCAGACAGTAAAGAATCTGCCTGCAATGCAGGAAACCCAGGTTTGATCCCTGGGTCAGGAAGATCTCCTGGAGAAGGAAATGACAACCCATTTCAGTATTCTTGACTAGAGAATTCCACAGACAAAGGAGCCTGGCAGGCTATAGTCTGTGGGGTTGCAATAGCCATAACGCTTCATGGTGGGATAGGTGTTGAAATTTCCTGACTCAACCGAAGACCCTTTTCATTACATAATAGCATTTCTGGTTTTTTGTTTTTTTTTTTTACAAAGTCTTCATTTATTTATTTATTCACTCTAAAAAAACATTGACTGACCATAAGCCATGTGCAAGGCTTATACTCCAGGAAGTACACTCTTGGGAGTATATTAAGGCCATGCTCTTATCAAGGATACGTGTACTCGGTTGCTACAAAACCATAGTATAAATACAGAACATATGCTCATACAAAAATTTGCACAAGAGTGTTCATTTAGTTGTAACATCCCCAAACTACAATTCAAATGTCTATCATTAGAATGTTTATCATTCCATTGTATGGTACATCCATAAAATGGAATAATACTTAACAATAAAAAAGAACAAATTATACATGCTATAATATGGATGAATCTCAAATCCATTATATAGAGTAAAAAATGGGGGAAAAGAGTAAATACTATTTGAATCTGCTTATATAAAATAATACTAGAAATACTAACAAATCTATAGTGACAGTAGATCAGAGGTTACTCATAGGGAGATGTCAGAGACAGGTAGAAGGGAGGAATTACAAAGGGGCACAGGAAGGTTTTGAGTGATGGATCTGTTCATTATCTTGATTGTGGTGATGGTTTCACTAATACATACATATGTGTGTGTGTGTGCCTGTGTGTATATGTCATAACTTATTAAACCGTACACTTGAAATATGTGCAGTTAATTATTTGTCCACTATACATCAATAAATCTTTTTTTTTTTTTAATGGGGCATCTTCCTGGACTGTGAGTTTTACCAGGTGTTTTGAAAGGAATACTCAATGCTTAGATTTTCTTTGTATTCAGTTCAGTTCAGTTGCTCAGTCGTGTCCGACTCTTTGTGACCCCATGAATTGCAGCACGCCAGGCCTCCCTGTCCATCACCAACTCCTGGAGTTCACCCAGACTCACGTTAAACAACATAAATACCGTTAATATAACATATAAAGCAAAACTGAATCACTTCTCAAGATAAAAACTCTAGATATAACAATTTAACACTTATGATGGGCTAGATCTAGCTGACTCTTTTAAGATACCCCAGAACCTGGCTATTTTCACTCTTCTCTGCAGTTCCAAGACTTTGGTGGTGAAGTCTGAAGTTCTGCCAAGGGATTTACAAGCTCATACACCAGATGGAAAAAGTACCCCCACACCTATAACATACCCTTGGCTCTAAGTTACATGTGGTTTTAGTTCTGTCATCATATCTTCTTAAATCATGGACTCCTTGTCTATTTCTATTTCTAGGAGTACTAGTTATTTACAATCAAAGGAATAAAAATAAAGGAATAGTCCTTGGGCTACCATAATTGTACTATCCTGGGACATGAGAAAATTAAACCCTATTTTTAAATACCCATATTTTCTAGTATATAGAAAATATATTCTATAGTTTTTTCACTATATTCTATAGTTTTTAGTATTCTTTCCCCCAGAGAATTACAGATTAAATGGGTAGCAAATCTTTAAACACCTTACAATTCTGACACTGTGCAGACCATAATGTCCTATGGACCTACTTGAATAATCAGAAACAGGAATTTATTACAGATATTTTATTCAGATGCTTCATATAAAGAATGCACAATCTTCTTGATGAAAACAACACCATGAGATCTATGAATTTCTAGATTTTATGAAGATAAAATTCTAAAGATTCTGATAAAACATAACTGTAGAAATGAATACCTCTTCAGAATATGGTGTATATTCATACACAAAAAAGAAAAAAAAAAAAAAAGGCTTTTTTGACTCCTTGAAAGAAGGATACTCAAATCCTATAGGGTTTAGAAAACATCATTCAGAGATATTTGAAGCCAGGTTAGAAGATAGTAGGAGGGTGCCTATCCAAAATATTTAGGATCAAGATCCAAATTAATTTATCTCAGGGTACTGAGAAGATTTGCTTGATATGATCTTAGAGCAAAACTTGGCAATCTTGGAGAAATCTTTGAGAAATAGTTGAGAAAACTGGAGGAATGATTTATAATCTTCTAAACAGGGAAGTGACTTAGTAGTAGTAGTAGTAAACAGGGAACAGATAAGAAATACAAACTATGGAGAAGTATGAATAATGTCAATTCCCACAAAAGTACTAGAACCAGCTGCTAAACAAATGGTTTATGATGCTTTCAGAAAAAAATGTTACCAATGTAGTATATACTCATTAAAAATTTCTGTCTACAATAATATATGTTTTGTCTCATACTGCTGCTGCTGCTGCTGCTAAGTCGCCTCAGTCGTGTCTGACTCTGTGCGACCCCGTAGACAGCAGCCCCGGGGTTCTCCAGGCATAAGTAGTACAAATATATGTCTAGGCCATGATGGAATGTAGCTTCAGTTCATTTCAATTCAACAAATAAATTCAACAAATGAAACAGTGTGTTGTTACACACTGATACATGAGGTGAGGATATAGGAGGGCTGTCCCTTAGACCACATCAATCCTAAGGGGAATCTGTTTGTTTACCATAAGACTGTATTGGGCATTACACATAAAAACAGGTATTGATAAACTAAATTTAATCAGATGATTATAAAAAGGAAGGTAAAAGTTCTGGAAATTATAGCAAAGATAAATAGCTGCAATAACAGAATGTTTTAGAGGCAGATGAAAATATTCACATGGGGCTTTTAAAAAACGTTCAAATGTATGTTATAGTCATCAGTGAAACTACTTATTTTCTATTCTTCCAAACGGCCTGGCAGGACCAACAGCTGAAATTTACAGTAAGACTGATTTTGGTTCAAATGTAAGGATGAATTTATAACACTTATAATGTTCAACAATATATTTTCTGTTTCAAAATGTATCATGTCCTTTACTTAATAGTATCTTTAAATATTCAAAATGTGCAGGCCTTTTGACAAAGGATTTCTATTTAAAGCAATTAATCCTGAAACTATAACACACATATTTTCAAAAATACCTGTTATATTGTTTGGAGAATTATTTATAAAACCATCTAATAAATTATTTTTAAAAATCCATACATGGGAGGCAGCAGTTACAAAGAATAAGAAAGATATATATGACAGTGTTTTTTTTCTATTAAGTGAAAATTGATTACAGAACATTGTGCCTAGTTTGACCTCATTTGCATAAAATTAAAAGATTCTGAGTGTTTTATATTATTACACATATATGCTTACATATGTATAGAAAATTCTCATTAATGCATAGAAAATATGCATTAGAATCATAGTAATTTCTCTAGACAAACTGGAAAACCTATAAGAATTTATAAAAGCAATCTTTATATCTTTATTACCATTTTTATTTTTTAAAGCTATGTGTACAAATTACTTTTTAAAAATACTAATTTAAAAGTTATTGCATTTGTTATCAAAAGTGTTATCTAATTATTTGATTAGTATATATTATTAAACCCTGTCATATATGTTATTTATATTACATTATATTTGCTATGGAGAAGGCCGTGGCACCTCACTCCAGTACTCTTGCCTGGAAAATCCCATGGACGGAGGAGCCTGGTGGGCTGCAGTCCATGGGGTCGCTGAGGGTCGGACACAACTGAGCGACTTCCTTTCATGCATTGGAGAAGGAAATGGCAACCCACTCCAGTGTTCTTGCCTGGAGAATCCCAGGGACAGGGGAGCCTGGTGGGCTGCCGTCTATGGGGTCGCACAGAGTCGGACACGATTGAAGCGACTCAGCAGCAGCAGCAGCAGCATACCTGCTATATATAATTATTACATCTAATATAATTATTATATAATAATTCATTCCTATCAAACACATAATATTTCAAAGAATCTACTATCAGGACTAGAGTATTAGTTACACAATTGTCTAGTTGTGAACTTAGCCTGGAAACAACATCTGTGAGCCAAAAAACATATTTCTTGTGATGTAAGGAGAGCTTATGAATTGGAAATAAGGATTAAATGGGATACAACTAAGAAAGAATTAACTATTTCACTTAATTCTTATTAATTGAACTTATTAATGTCTACTAAGCTTGAGCAGGCTTAATATAACAGAATGAAGTGTACTCTGGAGACAATATTTTTTCTTAATTCTCCATGCTTCCCCCTTTAAGACCTGAAAGTTGGTCATCACCTTAAAAATATAACAAAATATTTAAATTTCCTTATAATTGAATATGGAGAAGGCAATGGCATCCCACTCCAGTATTCTTGCTTGGAAAATCACATGGACGGAGGAGCCTGGAAGGCTGCAGTCCATGGGGTCACACAGAGTCGGACACGACTGAGCGACTTCACTTTCACTTTTCACTTTCATGCATTGGAGAAGGAAATGGCAACCCACTCCAGTGTTCTTGCCTGGAGAATCCCAGGGACAGGGAAGCCTGGTGGGTTGCTGTCTATGGGGTCGCACAGTCGGACACGACTAAAGTGACTTAGCAGATAATTGAATATGGACTTTTCTTATATTTTTGCTTTTAGTTTGCCAAGTTTCAAACTTTAATGTGAATAAAAATTATTATATAGAGATGGTATATTCAATATTGTGTGTGCTGTACTTACATGGGGAATTTGTCATAGGCAATTTTAACAAGACACAATTTTCCTTTATTTGCTAATTTTATAACACACACACATATAAATTTTGGGTTGACTTATAGTCCTCAAAAGATATGTCTACCCCAAACCTCAGAATGTGACCTAATTTGGAATAAGGGTCTTTGCAGTGTAATTTAGGTAATGGTCTTGAAATAAGATTATTTTGGTTTAGGGTAGGTCTTAAGGTCAGTAAGTCTTTTTATAACAGACAGAAGAAGAAAGACCCAAAGACACGGAGAGGAAGGCCATGTGAAGATGGAAGTAAAGACTGAGGGGATGTGTGCAT
Organism: Bison bison bison; assembly: GCF_000754665.1. Lineage (NCBI taxonomy): Eukaryota > Metazoa > Chordata > Mammalia > Artiodactyla > Bovidae > Bison > Bison bison. The sequence continues at coordinate 2,732,171 of NW_011491028.1, read as the reverse complement.
GGGTGCTAAGTCACTTAAGTCATGTCTGACTCTTTATGACCCCATGGACTGTAGTCCGCCAGGCTCCTCTGTCCATGGGATTCTCCAGGCAAGAGCACTGGAGTGGGTTGCCATGCCCTCCTCCAGGGCATCTTCCTGACCCAGGGACTGAACCCCCTTCTCTTATGTTCTCCTGCAGGTAGGTGGTTTCTTAACTACCTAGCACCACTTGGGAAGCCCAAAGACTAAGGGGAACATGATATCATAAATCAAGAATGTCAGGCACCACTGGAAGCTGGAAAAAGCAAGAAAAGATTCATCCTCAAAGTCTTCAGAGAGAATATAACCCCGCTGACATCTTGATTTCAGACTTCTGGCTTCCAGAACTGTGAGAGAATAGCTTTCTATTCTTTTAAGTCACCAAGTTTGTGCAATTTGTTACAACAGCCCTAGGAAACTCATTTCATATACAGATATCATGACTATATAACTTGTTGTCTTAAATGGGTCACTTTGGGAAATAAAAGGGGGCACAATCATTAATGATACTGAGACAATAGAGATGAATGACATAAATAGCACTGCTTGTTGGGACATAATCACCGAACTCATAAAACATGATGGAGAAGGCAATGGCACCCCACTCCAATACTCTTGCCTGGAAAATCCCATGGACGGAGGAGCCTGATGGGCTGCAGTCCATGGGGTCGCTGAGGGTCGGACACGACTGAGCGACTTCACTTTCACTTTTCACTTTCATGCTTTGGAGAAGGAAATGGCAACCCACTCCAGTGTTCTTGCCTGGAGAATCCCAGGGACGGGGGAGCCTGATGGGCTGCCATATATGGGGTCGCACAGAGTCGGACACGACTGAAGTGACTCAGCAGCATAAAACATGAAGTTGCACTGTAATGTGTATAATAGAGTTAGCAGAATGTGCTTCTGATATAATATGTCCTCAATAAGAAATTACTTACTATAAATATCTTATATGTAATTATAGTATAGAAAGAACTGGAACCCTGAATGTGTGGACTCTCTGTCTACAATTACAGGATGGAGCCTGGCTGAGCAAAGGGTTGACAGAAATGGAGATAGGAAGAAAGGAAAATTATTAGCCAAAGGAAGGTCTCTGCCACACTAGTAGTCAGATAATAGTTAAGAATTCTGATAACTACAGCTGCCCCCAGCTTCCGTGTGTCCACAGATACCTTTATATATATACTGAGAAAGCTCTCTTACCCCTAAATTACTGCTAAGGTTCAAGTTCTACCACAGCTGAATGACTTGGAAAATCTGTCCCAATTTTCTATTGAGTTCTAAAACATATCATCACTACTGATTTTAAAAAAGTAGGTGGGAAAATACTGATAGATATGAGACTAGATTCCTAGGAGAAATTATTTTCATACAACCATCTGAAAAAGATGATCTTGGTTTGAAAGGAATCTTGGCCTGATAAGTCAAATTATCTGTTTTACAGTTATAGAAACTGAGACCAAGCAACATTACACCTGCCAGGTCAAACAATATCCAGAACAGGAGTAATAATTAACTTAATTTTGATGCTAAAATATTTAGGCAGATTTTGTCCTTATTTTGGTTTGTCCATACTGTGTGTACCTAGGAAATCACGAGAGTGTGTTGAAGGTATTTCATCTTTCTTTGTTCTTCAAATAGTTCATAAATTATATAGAAGCACTTATTTCATTGCCTTCAAGATATCAAATTACTGATTTGTACAGGGAGTCTACACCCAAGGGAATTAAACATTTATGAATAGACAGTGAACAGCTCTTTAAACTTCTGACATTAGGACAAGGTATTAAAAACATATTTTTTTTTAATAATCAGAAAAGTATTTAGTGTTTACCATGCCCACTCCAGTACTCTTGCCTGGGAAATCCCATGGACGGAGGAGCCTGGTGGGCTGCAGTCCATGGGGTCGCTAAGAGTTGGACATGACTGAGCGATTTCACTTTCACGCATTGGAGAAGGAAATGGCAACCCACTCCAGTGTTCTTGCCTGGAGAATCCCAGGGATGGGGGAGCCTGGTGGGCTGCTGTCTATGGGGTCACACAGAGTCGGACACGACTGAAGTGACTTAGCATAGCATAGCATATGCCACTTAGGGTTTCCCAGGTGGCTCAGTGGAAAAGAACCTGCCTGCCAATGCATGAGACATGGGTTTCAGTCCCTGGGTTCGGAAGATCCCCTAGAGAAGGAAATAGCTACCCACTCCAGTATTCTTGTGTGGAAAATTCCATGGACAGAGGAGCCTGTTGGACTACAGTCCATAGGGTCACAAAAGAGTTGGACACGGCTTAGCGACTAAACAACAATAATATACCACTTATGTGACTTGCTTTCCATGTATTCTCCTTATTGATCTATTACTCAGCTGGTAAAGAATTTGCCTGCAATGCAGGAGATCCTGGTTGGATTGCTGGGTCAGGAAGATCCCCTGGAGATGGGATAGGCTACTCCAGTATTCTTGGGCTTTCCTGGTGGTGCAGATGGTAATGAAACTACCCGCAATGCAGGACACCTGAGCTCAATCCCTGGGTTGGGAATATGCCCTGGAGAAGAAAATTGCTACCCACTCCAGTAGTCTGGCCTGGAGAATTCCAAAGACAGAGGAACGTGGCAGACTATGGTCCATAGGGTCACAAAGAGTTTGACATGACTGAGCGACTTTCACTTTCATGCAGATATTATGTTTCCATTTTCAGATGAGAAAACTGAAGCTAAAGATCACTACACAATTTGCTCTGGAGCCCACATTCTTAACTAGGCCCTGTACAAGGCATTCAGATCCCTAGCCTCAAGAGTGTTTCATTCATGAACTTGAAGGACTATAGGAAAATCATCTCATTCTTCTAAGCACCTGCCAGACAAGAATATTGCTGAAGTATATATTTTCCATCTCTAAAAACTATGAATACAAAATTCAGAATAACTAGGGTAGATGTATTCAAACACTTCTAGAATAATGAATATCTATTTTCTGCATTTTGAATTTAATGCAGAAGAATCAAGAAGGGTGAGAATCTGTTGAATGTGCGAAAAATATTATTCAGTTTTTTTAGTGTATTTCTTCATAGAAAAATTGATTCATATGCTCCTTACATGTGACTCATTTCAATGAGCAGATAATTAAGGTCTCATGTTACATACAAATCAGTCGAGACCAATGCAAAAATAAAAATTGAGATCCAATATTTGTTTCAGCCCTTTTGATTGGCTATAAATTCATTTATCTTTCTGGTTGGAATAGGAAAAGTGGTTGAAAACACATTTTTTTTCAAATACAGTTCAGTCCGTTGGCAAGAAGTTATTGTATTTGTCAGCCTACATCACATAAACCTTTCCAAGATGTTTGTGATGTTATAGATAGCCCAACTTTGATCACTCTAAGAATTAATTCTCTTATTTTATTATAATGCTTTGCTTTGGGGAAGAATTAGAAACTTTTTTGTAAGACATAGAGTAAGACTGTTAAAAATAAATGGAAATGTAGAGTGTTCTTAAATGACCCAAAAGCAATTATCTAAGCTAACATAACTACTGTGAACATTATATTTATCTCTCAACATCTAGGCATCACAATGACATAAGAAGCATAATATCTGATAAATGAAAATATCAAAATTAATCAAGTGATTAGAGGTAATCAACTTATCCCAGGGTCATTTTCAAGGGACATTTGTTCAACATAATAACCATAAACTTTAGAGTATCTTTAACAATAAATGTTTAACTAATGCATTCTTTCTATTACATTTCTTGCAGTGCAAGTATAACTGCCACATTGTTCTTTGAATACTTTATAGGGATAAAAATAAAGAGTTTGGGTTGAAACATCTCTTTGCTAACATATGTTTATAAAAATAAAATCACATAAGTATGAAGGCACTTTGAAAATATAGTATTTATTACCACTGGAATGTAATCCTGATTTTCCTTCCTTTACATTGTTCAATTGTGTAAAAGTATCACTTAGAGGTTTTAGCTCATGATGGGAGTGCATGGTTTTTCACATTTCTTTCTTCCCAAAGTAAGAAAAGAAAAGGTTATTTTCTTTATTTGTGAATAGCTATATATTTCTTTCCTTCAATTGTACAAGAGAAGAAAGGAATACCAATTATTATCTTAGACCAAGAAGAGTTAATAAGAATGAACACACTGGAATGGTGGTAACTGATTCCTCAAAGTCCTGAACTTGCCAAACTGCTGTGATGATTCATAAAAATTCTCAGTAGAAAGAATGAGTTGATTCTGGAAACTTTGAGTGATATTTTGATCAAAGGTAATACATTAAATGAGAGCATTTCCTTTTCAATTACTGGTTCTTTGATTATGGTTTTCCTATATTTTAGAACATGTGAAGGCTATTACAAAATGTTGTACTAACAATCTTACATGAAATTCCTGCCTTTATTCACTATGTCCTGATTTTTAAACTGAAATCTGTAGACAGACAATTATATGCATGTTTTGCTTTAATTAGGCAAATACACAAATTTAAAGGTCATGTATTTTAAATAGATCCTATTAGGCAAATAAATGTGTCTTGAGTATATCAACAACAAACATCAACAATATGGGTTGGCCTTAATATAATTTAAATATTAAATTAAAGGAATGCATCTGTGTGTGCTCAGTTGTGTCCGACTCTTCGCAACCCCATGGACTGCAGCTCGCCAGGCTCCTCTGCTCATGGAATTCTCCAGGCAAGAATACTGGAGTGCGTTCACATTCCCTTCTCCAGGGGATTGTCTCAACCCAGGAACCGAACCCCGTGTCTCTTGTGTGTCCTGCATTGGCAGGTCGACTCTGCCACTGGTGCCACCTGGGAATTGAGTACTAAATGGTTTCCTAAATTATTCACTGCTGTAGATTAAATGTCAACCTTGAGAAGAAGAGACTACTGAGGCACAATTATGGGTTTCTGGTGGTTTAAATATCCCTCTGCTGCTGCTGCTACTGCTGCTAAGTCACTTCAGTCCTGTCCGACTCTGTGTGACCCCATAGACGGCAGCCCACCAGGCTCTGCCGTCCCTGGGATTCTCCAGGCAAGAACACTGGAGTGGGTTGCCATTTCCTTCTCCAATGCATGAAAGTGAAAAGTGAAAGTGAAGTCGCTCAGTCGTGTCCGACTCTGGCGACCTCATGGACTGCAGTCTACCAGGCTCCTCTGTCCATGGGATTTTCCAGGCAAGAGTACTGGAGTGGGGTGCCATTGCCTTCTCCGAAATATCCCTCTATTTCCTCCCAAATGCTGTCAGGCTTATCCTCACTCCACTATGCTAACAGCAGGTAATGTGAGACAGGGGGGCAACAGGAAGAGAGAAAGAAAAGGTAGCAGATACAGACTCCAAAACTCATTCCAATTTAAGTTTCACATATTCTATCTAAAAGTAAGGGACAGTAAATTAATGAAAGACTTCCTCAACTATCTTGTAAAGCTGAAGTTATACAGGCACACAGTTGAGATGTTTGCTTACGTTTTTTGGTACATTTAAGTACAATTTAATATTTTCAGCATGTTCCCTTTTTACTGCTTACTAAGCTTTTTAATGGAGAAGGAAATGGCAACCCACTCCAGTGTTCTTGCCTGGAGAATCCCAGGGACGGGGAGCCTGGTGGGCTGCTGTCTATGGGGTCGCACAGGGTGGGATACGACTGAAGTGACTTAGCAGCAGCAGCAAGTTTTTAATAATTTTGGACAGCATTAGTGTCTTGGAACCTAATGCATTACTTGGTAAATAATGTGAACAACAATAGCAAAAGCATCTACAACAAACATTTATTGAACATACTCCATGTGTTCATACCTATTCTAAGTAATTTGACATACAAAAGCACATTTTACAGTTATGTGATGAGGTAGTTATAATTAGCATCCCCATTTTACAGATGGAAAAAAAATAACTGAGGTTAGAGAACTTAAGCTTGAGATCACAAGGCTAAATTAGCACAGTAGCCAGGATTTGATATATTAGTCTGGCTTCAAAGTCTGTGCTCTTAGGTAGTGAATATATAAAGCAAAATATAAATTGTTTAGCAGATCATGTTACCTGCCCAATTCACATTTCAAATATGGGCAGCTTCCATCATTTGTATTAGTAGTAATTAATTCATTTACCATTTATCACAAACCAGGCATTAGGCTACATAATTTATATAAATATTCTCCTTGTTTTATATTCAGAGAAACTGAGATTCAGAAAGTTTAAATTATTTAATTAAAGTCACACAGTTGATGAATTGAGTATATGAGCATTCGAAAATGATCACTTCTGCCTTTCCAGAACTGTCTCCCCTGGTGTATAATTATAAAGCAACAATTAGAGTTTAAACTGGTAACTGGTAACAGGTAAGTGATAATTGGAAACAGGTAATTTTGAAGAATTGTAGTTAATACATGTTTTATCATATGGTTATTATGCTCACTTTTTAATAACTGAAAATGACAATTACTCTTACCCAGTCTGAATCCCTCCAAATCATTGTCAACTAACTTTAGCCAAACTTCAACAAGCTTTCATGTTAAAAAAAATAAAAAGTACAATAGAAAAAAAGATTATTTCCTATTTTACTTAGTTGACAGCTTTACATTTGAAAGTAAAATAAAAATTAGTCTCGACCAAGACCAGAAAAGGGATTGATCGACACTCGCTCTGGCTTGTGGATCTTTGTTAACCTCAGCCAGAGAACATGAAGTAAACAGCTGTCAGTTCTATGACCAATGCTGCTACTTCGTTGCGTTTTTGAGACTCAAAATTGTCTCTTCCTATTACTATGTTTTCTGTAGACTATGGGGCTTCCCAGGTGGCTCAGTGGAACCACAGGAGACGTGAGTTCGATCCCTGGGCAGGGAATATCCTCTGGAGGAGGAAATGGCAACCCACGCCAGTATCCTTGCCAGGGAAATCCAATGGACAGAGGAGCCTGCTGCTGCTGCTAAGTCGCTTCAGTCGTGTCCGACTCTTTGCGACCCCATGGACTGCAGCCCACCAGGCTCCCCTGTCCCTGGGATTCTCCAGGCAAGAACACTGGAGTGGGTTGCCATTTCCTTCTCCAATACATGAAAGTGAAAAGTGAAAGTGAAGTCGCTCAGTTGTGTCCGACTCTTAGCGACCCCATGGACTGCAGCCTACCAGGCTCCTCCGCCCATGGGGTTTTCCAGGACAGAGGAGCCTAGCCAGCTGCAATCCATGGGGTCGCAGAGTTGGATACCACTGAGCGACAGCACTCAGTGCTATACAGTTTCTGCTATACAGTACTTTTTGCCACCAGGTGGTGATAAAGAGTCACAATTGCTTGTCAATCCTAAGCAAATGGTGTTTCAGGATTGTAGCATAATTAAAAATAGCTTAGGTAACAGCATTTAAGTATGAAGATATATGAACTGAAAAGAAAGCTTAGCAAGAACAAGGCAATATTCAAGGGTGTCAGCTGCCAGCAGATGCAAGACAGTGCCTCATTTCTAAAGGGTGCTTGAGGCATAAGCAAAGCTATATGACAGGCTCCATGTTATGTTAGGACCATTGTTTCTGGAATCACATTACTTGGGAAGCGACTATAGCTTACTCCCTCTAACCTGTGTATTTTGAAGCAAATTTCTTTTAATATCTGAGCATCTGTTTCCGCAACTGTAAAGTGGAGGAAATAATTATTACTATCTCACAGGATGACTGTGAGAATTTTTAAAAGATACCCTATATAATTTACAGTGGTCTTGAAAGTGTAGGTCCCTGAATCAAGAGCATCAGTCTCAACTGGGAACTGCAAATGTTGAGCTCTACCCCAGACCCACTGAATCAGAAACTGTAAAGGTGGAACCCGAAACCAGTGTTTCAACAAGCCTTCCAGGTTTTTTTCTGATGGTCTTTGAAGTTCGAAAGCAAGTCACTTAGAAGACTTAAAATAAACCCTTAAAAATGGAAGCAAGCAGAATTCCTATTCTAATCGTTGATCAAAAAGTTCGTTTGGCTTTTTTCTGTAACATCGTACAGAAAAACTGGAAAGAACTTTTTGGTCAACCCAATAACAATAGAAAGAAGATAGGAAATACTAAAATAAAAACAGCTATATGGGACATAGGGCTTATCCAAGGCATACCAGTTCCTAAGTATGCTTCTCAGTGAAGATGATTCAAGAGAAAATAAGAGCAAATTTGATTCTAACAACTGGAAATTAGTTAGAACTGGGGCCCATATTTTATTCCTAACCTGATGAATTTGAAACCACTGAACCTTTATTTAATCAGCTATGGTTTAGGGAGTGAGGGTCACATGATAGAAACATACCCACCAGACTCTGACTACTCCTTCAGGAAAAAACCGGATATAATAATATTCCAGATAATGAGGCCCTGGTGGGAAGACATACTACATATATTTACTTTAATCATTCAGACGCCCTATTTTTTTTTTTAATCTAAGTTAAGTAGAATTAGTTTCTTCTCAAAATTTCAATATCTTCCTTCCACCTCAAAAACCTATTCTTCCTTGGTCACTGTCTTCTTAAAATATGACATAGTACTCTAAAAATATTAATAGTAAGTCCTTAGAACATATTAATTATATCTCCATTCTATCACTCTATATCTGCTAGTTTATTCTGTTAATTATGTTTTCTCTGGCTGTCCTGCTTCCCTGATTACATTATAAGACCCCTAAAGCTCTAGGATATGTCAATCTGTCTTGATCCCTCACATTTCTTATAATACTCTAACCTAGACTCGTGTTTTTTAAAAAGTCTGAGAAAGTTATTGTATCTGATGATCTATATACACGTTTCAGCTTAAACAAACAAAAACATAAATTTTTAGCCCTCAGATCACTATAATTAGCCCAGATTTCACTGTGCCGCCTAGCATTTTGTATTTTTATTTCTTCTTATCGACTCTAAAATAACATCAAACAGAAGTAACTAGCTTATTTTATCATACATCTAAACAATATCCAAACACAGGCTTAGGTTTAACGTGTGGATCTGTGCCAGTCCTCTCACATTAAAGCAATGCTCTAGCTGATAAAAATGTCTGAAATTGATATATATTCTGGAATTAAAAGTAATTTGTATCATTCACAAAATTATTCTTTCAGGACAATGAGTTAAGTATTTTAAGGACAACACATCACTTCTTTTGAACTTAGGTATAAAGTAAAACATTTGAAAGTGAATATTTTTAAAACAGAGCTTTCTAGAAAATGCACATATTTGCCAGTCTAATTATTAACACATTCCTGTCCTCTTTATTTGGCATAAGAAAGATTTGCTGAGGGCCAGAATACTGTTATATTTATAAGTCACATGTTAAAGTGAAAACAGTTGCAAAACATTCAAAGGGAAAACTTCTATAAATTCCCTTAAAACTTTACTGGAACTACAAAAGTCAAGGAATGTTTGTATCTCACCTCCAAAAAAGAAAAAACTGTAAGCTTATCAACCCTCATTGCAATAACAAGATTCAAAAAGAATCCAAGCACGTGGTCTTTCTACAGATATACTGGCAACTGAAAATACAAGATTACTAATAATTATTAATATTTGCTCTTTCTATAATTGTCAGGCTGGTAAAGCTCATTCTACATATCTTCTTTAAAAATAATTTCATAAATTTGAGCCTCAGCGTCAAAAATCAAAGGCAAACAACAAAAAATATTCATAAGAGGTTTTTTTTGTTGTTGTAAATAATCTGAATCATCCTTGCTGAATAGTCAGTTTATGTTCTGTTGTGCTTTCACACCATTACACACACAGACACAGAATTCTTGTTTAAAAACTTCCTTGATTTATATAGTTTATAAGTGAATTTTTTATGTTTTTCATGATCTTTCAAATATTTTAAAATAAATGTACAATTATATTGAAAATACTTTATTCTCATTCTTTGTTTTTCTACAAGATGTTTCTTACCCAATTCTTTCTTTATTACCAGGCTTATTTTTCAGCATTACTCATCTTTACTATTTTTGAACTCTCTCCAAATTTAATACAGTATACACACCTGAATTAGTTGACATCTCTGTAATGATTTCATTGTTTTAAATCAAAGAAGTTAAACAACCAATATTACTGTTGACTTTAGTATCAAGAGAATTGCACTAAATATACCAGTATGTTGCTTCTCTGTAGAGATGCTCGTTTAAGGAAGCTACACAATTTTTCTTTACATTTTATTATCACTTTCTTCTAATTAAAAAAAAAAAAAAAGCTTGATTGTGATTTGAACATTTAAATTTGAATGCCACCTTAAAAGAAAGTAGGAGGTTTCTGTTAATGCCAAGGGGTTGAAGCTCCAATTTGGATACATCAGAGAGCCAAGTTCAACCTCAGTGAGACACCACGGATCTGTGAAAACCCCTAATGTAATGAGTTACTCAGTCATCCTTTTAAAGTAAGCACACATTTTTGTGGGAGCCCAGATTGAAATGTGAAATTGAAATAATAAATACAGAACATATATACGAATATAAGAATCCCAAATTTGGATGAAAGCTGAGTTTTGGAAAGAGCATTTGTATGTGGAAAGAACCTGTTATGACCACATCTAAATGGTCAATTTGGACTTTTAATAGACTTGACAATTAAGAGCTATGAAAGATTCTTCAACTAATCAAAATCATATGTGTTCCTAAAGTTTCTCAGTCCTATAATACTGCCACAAGGGAAAAGAAAAGATTCCCTTTCAAGAATAGAATGACATTTTGAGAAAGTCGCTTTTGGTTTCTAGATGGGTAAATGCATGTACAGTTTCGGCTACTTTTTCCTATTGGACCATCATTGAATACCACCGAGCAGCCAGTGATGATGAGAGTCTGTCTGAGATCAGGATTTTTGCTGCTTCCTGCTGGCATTTTCAGAAGTTTATAATATCACCACTCATTCTCACTTAAGGACAGAAGGCTGTCTAGAAAATCCACTGATGAAGTTCACTCCCTTTTTTTTAGCATTTGCTCAACTAACCATCTCAGCTGCCTTTAAGGCCAATTAGTGAGCTCATGGACTTAGCTGAAAGTTTTTTGGGTTTTTTTTGTTTTTTTTTTTTTAAGTTGTGTGTGGCTCCCACTGCTGGCAGTTTCCCTTGCTCTCACCAAATATTTTCCTCTTTGGGATGTTCTCCCCTTGCTTTGAGACTGTTTTGATCCTAGGAATATCTCCTTTTGTTGCTGCCAAGTTTTTCACTGGAACCCTCAGCTGTAGCAGTAAGATGATTTCTCACTTCATTTTCTTTTAATTTCCTCCTATTCCTATCAAGTCGAAAGTATATTTCCATTTCATAATGATATGCTAAGCCTTTAAGTCCCTGACATCATGGGAACCAACTTTTCATTCTCTTCATTTCTCTGAGACTTTGCTACTCTTCAGAGAGTGGGCTGTGGTCCAACTGTATGCGCATCACCTAGGAGCAGAATCCAGGCCCCGGCTCAGAGCCACAGAATCAGTATCTGCATTCTAACAAGACCTCAGGTGATATACATGTATGCATATTACATTATAGAAGCACTGCTCTATGATGTCACTGATATGTGGTAATATCTTCTTAAATGTCCTAGTGATGCAGAAAAGTGAAAGTAAAAGCCCTTCCTTACACTGAAATCAAGTTTACATCTCCATGAATTCTATTTGTAGGTTTAAGTTCTACAAGCTTGGGTCAGGCCAGAATTTAACCTTTTGTTTACAAGATATTCTTTCAAATATGTTAAGATAAATATCAGCCCAATTATTTTTTTTTCTATTTCAGAGTATGTACATTCACTTAATTGCTTCAACAGGTACTCATATCATATAATTTCAGCTTTTTGCTCCTCTGAAGACATTTCAGTTTGACTCCACCTCCGAAAGAAACTGTCCTAAGTTTTGAAAATTTCATGGCCCAGCGTTCAGGGACTAGATTATTGGTACAACCGCACATTGGTAAGAATGAAGGGTGGAATTTCCTTTCCAACATTCTCACTACCACACTATTTTCATCAAAACCCTAACCCCTAACATTGTTTGGCATGCCGTAAGTTAGAAATTTCTTACCTGTCTGATGTAAACCTATGGGATTCTTTCTCTTAAAGGTTTTTAAAATACATTAAAACCTGGAAATAACCTAATAAATTTACCCAACATTTTTCATCTTTTAAAATAATATGTTAGGCCTACTGCCTTGTATGGAAGGGATGCGATTTTTTTTTTTCCATTCTCTCAATAAAAGAATCTGCTAATGGAAGTATAATTTGAATTCTCTGAAGCTGCATCAAATAAAAGAAAACCATTAAGTGGACTCAAGGAGGAATAAGGACACAGAATTGGAAAAGGAAAATCTTAAAAATAGAAGGCTATGTTCTCACAGGGGAAAGTGCAATCACAAGCTCTATGATGACATTTAGCCCCATGGAAATACGAGTGTTCTCTAGCATTCCAGCACTTAGACATCAATTCATGGTGGTCTCAAGCTATGTTTTTGTTCTGGCACATTAAACAGAATGAAGACATATGTCTAAATTTAAGACATCCTTTTAGTGCTGTGTGCATGAGAGCCAGCTGAGAAATTTGAACTATTTCAAAGCACTAGAAAAGGAATTGTAGACACATCCTTTGTTTGGGCATATATTTTTAATTATCTTGCCTTTTAATATTCTTCTCCATTTGAGGATAATCAGACAAAATGGATCCTGCTGGGCATTGTCATGCTTAATAAAAGTAAGACTGAACATCTGCAAATATGGCGACACTGTGGCGCGTACGATGCGCCAGTGACCGAGCTGCATTCTGATGTAATTATAACACCACATGTCGCTGTGATAATGTAACTCCCTGCTTACATTAGTTCTAGCACTTACAGCAAACTCGTCTTGTATTAGGTGCTAAGCAATTTCAACCACGGTAGGCACAAAGAATAATGAAGGAAGAAATGTATTAAATGCAGGATGTAGATAATAGCAGGGGAAAGCAGATAAAAGTCTACAGACTATGTTTGAGTCTGCAGGCCAGACATAAACTCCCTGCATTTAATTTCAGCTTCTTTAGTTACTAACTGTATGACCTTGAGCAAGTCCTTAGCCTCTGTGACATGGAGATAATAATCATACTTTTCTCATAAGATTATAAAAGATTTAAATGTATTAATATATGTAATGTTTTCTCTCCTTCCTTTTCTTACTTTCCCTTCTCTTGATTTCTTTCTTTTCTTTTCTTTTCTTTTTTCTTTTAAAAAATATTTTACTTTGGAGAATAATTGCTTTACAATGTGTTAGTTTCAGGTGTACAGCAAAGTGATTGAGTTATATACATACATATATCCATTCTTTTTCAGATTCATTTCCCACATAAATTTTTACACAATATTGAATAGAGATCCCTGTGCTATATAGTAGGTCCTTGTTGACTATCTACTTTATATAGTAATGTGTATATGTTAAAAACAAACTCCTAATTTATCCCTCCCCACCTTTCCCCTTTAATAATCATAAGTCTGTTTTTGAAGTCTGTGTGCCTGTTTCTGTTGGATAAATAAGTTCATTTTGTACCATTTTTTTAGATTCCAAATATAAGTGATATCATATAATATGAATATTTATCTTTTTCTGTCTGACTTACTTTATTTAGTGTGATAATCTTTAACTCCAAATGGCATTATTCATTCTTTGTGTAGCTGAGTAATATTCCATATGTACAACACTTTCTTTACCCCTTCTTCTGTCAATAGACATTTAGGTCGCTTTATGCCTTTGCTAGTGTAAATAATGCTTCAGTGAACTCTGGGGTACATGTATCTTGAAGTATGGTTTCTCTGGATATACCCGCAGAAGTCAGATTAACTGATCATAGGTATGTAGGTGTATTTCTGAGTTTTCCATCCTGTTTCATTGATCTATGTCTGTTTTTGTGCCAGTACCATACTATTTTGATTTCTGTAGCTATGTAATATAGTCTGAAGTCAGGAACCCTGATTCCTCCAGTTTCTTTTTTCTTATTTTTTCTTTGATTATTCAGTGTCTTTTGTGTTCCATACAAACTCTAAAATGTTTTCTTCTAGTTTCATGAAAAAAGCCATTGGTAATTTAATAGGGATTGCATTGAATCTGTAGGTTGCCTTGGATAGTATAGTGATTTTGATAATATCGATTCTTCCGATTCAAAAGCATCATATTTTTATTGCCTTTCTTCTTTCCTTCATCAAAAAGTCATTAAAAAAGCAGATAATCCAGACTTGTCAGGCCTCAGTGATAGTTGGAGCCAGTGTTCAAAGAGAGTGGCAGCCAGGTGGTATCACGAAATTGACTACGCTTAGGCACTTGAGGTAATGAGAGCCGGACTCTTCACTGTCAAAGAAGGGGGACACAAATGTGGCGGGGAAAGCCAGACGGACCCTGTGATGCTGGACTGGAAGCTCATTATTTTATAGATTTTATATACATATATATATGCATTTGCTATGGTCTATATGGTCTATGGTCTGAATGTTTGACCTAAATTCATATGTTTAAACATAACTCACAAAGTGATGGCTCTGGGAGGTGTGGCCTTTGGGAGGTGCTTAGATCATGAGAGTGAATCCCTCATGAATGGCATTAATGCCCTTATAAAACAGACCCCCAGAGCTCTCTTGCCTCTTTTACCATGTGAGGATACAATGAGAAGTCTGGGACCTGAAAAATGCCTCTCACCTAACCATGTTGGCACCCTAAACTCAGATTTCCAGCCTCCAGAACTATGAGAAGTAAATTTTTATGGTTTATAAGCCACTACTCTCTGGTATTTTGTTAGGACTAAGTCTATGGTGTGTGTGTGTGTGTGTGTGTGCTTGCATGTATTTCCTATTTCCCATGAAGAGCTTGGGAAAAGAAATATTACAATAGCAATGAGCATGCCTCATATTAAGACCTTGCTAATGTTTCCAAAGAATATTTTGCATTAAAAGGAACCAGGGCACCTTACTGAAATGACTGATTCTAGGTCTGGTTTAGGAAATGAACAGAACAAGCATAGAACTTCTTGTTATACCAGATAGTAAGGAAATACTTAAAGAATAATAAGGACTTGTCAAAATAATAAGAGAAGCTAGCTTAAAGGAGGTAAACTAGTCAAATCTAGGATAATCTTTGATCATCAAAATAAATCATAATAGTAGTAAATTATTATGGCAAACCACTTCAGTATTCTTGCCTTGAGAACCCCATGAACGGTATGAACAGTAAATTATAAGCATTCAATAAAATAGAAACCCATGGGTTCCCAGGGAAATAAAGAAATTAGTGAGAAAGCTCCTCCTTATAGAAAGCTAACTAATAAATGTAGAAGAAATGATAAGAGTAGAAAACCACCATTTAGCAACCATCAGTATAACAATTCAGAAAATAAATATTAATGATGTTATGATAAAACATGATTTAAGGAACTGGATTTTTTTGCAACTATCACAAATTTATTTCAAAAAGAACTAAACATTTCTACTTAAGACACCCTTGTGACAGCTCACATAAGGATTGCACCTGATTCAAAGGTAAGCCTTTAAGTTTATATTCAAATTGTCATTATTCATATTTAATATAATCATTTCACCAACCTTTATCATTAGTAGGAACATACATTTTTTTCAATACCAGAAGCTATTTGCAGATCCAAGGAATGGGATTTTTATATGGTCTCTAAATATCCTCCTACAAAATATTAATTGCAAAGGGAGAAAATTGATTTTACAACGAAGAAAAACTTGTCAGACATCACTTTAATCAAATGATCAAAGTTAATAGCACTAGTAAAAATCATTACCACTCAAAAAATGTACAAAAGTTAGTTACTAACCCTAACTTCAAGGGTCTTCGACAAAAGGAAGAGTCCATAATTCTTTAAGAATTTCAAGGTCATGAAAGTGAAGAAAAGACTGAGGAACTGTTCCAGTTTAAAGAAACTGGAATGACAAGACTAATGGGTACAAAGTATAATTCCTGGATTGAATTCTTTGCTCAGATATTAGTGGGATAATTGGTGAAATTTGAAAGAGGTCTCTGAGCAAAGGATATGTGAGAGTTCTTTGTTTGCTTTTGCAACTTTTCTGTAGGTTTGAAACTTATTCAAAATAAAATATTTAATTTTAAAAATTTAGGAAAAACAAGCTTTGTCAAGTAGCTGGCACATAGTAAGGGCCCAACAAAACTTAGTCATTGTTTTTCTAATTGCTGTCCTATAAAAATTTTTTTGTTATAGGTGCTTTCATTTTCATTTGTCCTAGCCAAGAATTTCCCCAAATAACCAGTTCAATTCAGTCGTCACTCAGTTGTGTCCGACTCTTTGCAACCCCCCATGGACTGCAGCATGCCAAGCCTCCTTGTCCATCACCAACTCCCAGAGTTTACTCAAACTCATGTCCATTGAGTCAGTGATGCCATCCAACCATTTCATCTTCTGTCGTCCCCTTCTCCTCCTGCCTTCAATCTTTCCCAGCATCAGGGTCTTTTCAAATGAGTGAGTTCTTCGCATCAAGTGGCCAAAGTATTGGAGTTTCAGCTTCAGTATCAGTCTTTCCAATGAATATTCAGGACTGATTTTCTTAGCAAGACTAAAACTTTAAACCTGAAAAATTTTAATATTCATACCAAGATTTACCAATGCTGTTCAAATTTCCCAGGTATGGGTTAAAGGAACTCAAGCATCTATTTCAGTGGATACTCTAAAAATTCTTCATATAGCCAGATTTATATGTATGTATGTATATATAATACAAATATACATATATATGCATACACACACATATATACTGAACTGAAAAGGAACAGAAAAAGAAAAAATATGAAAGTAAATGCAAAGGCTTATACTGGTTTCTCCAAAATGAAAACCAGCCTCACAATTACAAGGTCACATTTCATACAGCTACTTTTTGGAACAAATGACTAGTCTTTATTTTCTGAGTTGGAGGCTTTCACTATATTTTTCAACTTTTTTCTCTACTTTGTTTCAATATAACTGCAATGGTTCCGGGTACCACAAGTGCACATATCCCCATCAGCAAATAATAGAGCTATTTCTTCATTTGAAGGTCTTTCTTCTTTAAGAAGAAAAACTTTCCCAGAACATAGTGAAAGACTTTCTCTCCGATCCAATTTGTTAGAATTAGGTCAAGAAACATTTAAAGCCAATCACTAGTAAAGGGAATAAGGCCATGATTGAATTAAATGTATGATCAATTCTTTGAAGCTGGAAAATAAAGTTCATCTCTTTCCCTGGTTATGGTGTAAACACCAAAACATAGTCAAGATTTTCCCAGAAAAGGGGGATAGAGGGTGGGGACAAGGTTACTGCATAAGAAACTTGCAGTGTCTGACTACAGAGATAGGAAAAAAATATAAGAGAAAGGTAAGAAAAAAGACCTACAAAAACAAACCCAAAACAATTATCAAAATGGCAATAGAACATACATGTTGATAATTACCTTAAACGTAAATAGATTAAATACTCCAACCAAAAGAGAGCAGAATGGCTGAATGGACACAAAAACAAGACCCACATAAATGCTGTGTACAAGTGACACACTTCAGATCTAGGGACACACACAGATGGAAAGTGAGGGGATACAAAAAGATAGTCATTGCAAAGAAAATCAAAAGAAAGCTAGAGTAGTAATATTCATATCATAAAAAAAAATAGACTTCAAATACTGCTATAAGAGACAAGGAAGGATACTACATAATGATCAATGGATCCATCAAAAAAAAGATGTAACAACTGAGAATACATATGCAAATACCTCCAGATAGGAGCACCTCCATATATAAGGCAAATGTTAACAGCCATAAAAGGGGAAATTAGCAGTAACACAATAATAGTGGGGGACTTTACCACTCCACTTACAGACATTCCGTCCAAAAGCAGCAGAATACACTTTCTTCTCAAGTGCACATGGAACATTCTCCAGAATAGATCACATCTTGGGTCACAAATCAAGCCTCAGTAATTTGAGGAAATGGAAATTATACCAAGCGTGTTTTCCTACCACAATGCTATGAGACTAGGAATCAGTTACTGGGAAAAGATATTGTAAAAAGACACAAACATGTAGACGCTAAACAGTATATTACTAAGCAATGGATCACTGAAGAAATCCGAGGAAATGAAAAATAATATAATCTGGCCATTCATAAATCACCAACTTCATTAAAACAAAAATGCTTCTTCCTGTCTAATACGTATGTGTGTGTGTTAGTCACTTAGTGGTGTCTGACTCTTTGTGACCCCGTGGACTGTAGCCTGCCAGGCTCCTTTGTCCATGGGATTCTCCAGGCAAGAATACTGGAGTGGGTTGTCATTTCCTTCTCCAGGGCATCTTAAATGGTATTAATTCTAAAAATGCACATCTTTTTTATTTTTAAACATCTCAGAAATTGAGTTTACCTTTAATATATTATATAACTCTTTAAATGACAATTTTCTTCTTTCTTTGTAGTCTGCAAACTAATGGTACATCTTATATGTGTTGCAGTGTTAGATTAGATAGCATGTAGCAAACAATAATAGTTATCTTATTCACTGGTGGCAAATATTATTACACTTAATAGGGGAATAGTCCTATGAGGTAAGCACTGTTATTTTCCCTATTTTAAAGATGAAGAAACTGAGGCTTATTAAGGCTCATATGCCCAACTCCACAGGATTCCACAGTGATTTCAGAGCAGAATTAAGACTAGAGTCCACAGTTTGTCTGACAAAAGTTTGTACTTTTACCAAACCAACATTTGGCTATCATTTCCTCCATTCAGCATATGTACGGTGGGCCTACCAGGTGCCAAACACCATCACTTCAGATCAGTTCGTTGCACAGTCATCTCCGACTGTTTGCAGACCCATGAATTGCAGCACGCCAGGCCTCCCTGCCCATCACCAACTCCCAGAGAACACCCAAACTCATGTGCATCGAGTCAGTGATGCCATCCAACCATCTCATCCTCTGTCATCCCCTTCTCCTCCCGCCCCCAATCTCTCCCAGCATCAAGATCTTTTCCAATGAGTCAACTCTTCACATGAGGTGGCCAAAGTACTGGAGTTTCAGCTTTAGCATCAGTCCTTCCAATGAACACCCAGGACTGGTCTCCTTTAGGATGGACTGGTTGGATCTCCTTGCAGTCCAAGGGACTCGCAAGAGTCTTCTGCAGCACCATAGTTCAAAAGCATCAACTCTTTGGTGCTCAGCTTTCTTCACAGTCCAACTCTCACATCCATACATTACCACTGGAAAAACCAAAGCCTTGACTAGACCTTTGTAGGCAAAGTAATATCTCTGCTTTTGAATATGCTATCTAGGTTGGTCATAACTTTCCTTCCAAGGAGTAAGCGTCTTTTAATTTCATGGATGCAATCACCATCTGCAGTGATTTTGGAGCCCCCAAAAATAAAATCTGACACTGTTTCCACTGTTTCCCCATCTATTTCCCATGAAGTAATGGGACCAGATGCCATGATCTTTGTTTTCTGAATGTTGAGCTTTAAGCCAACTTTTTCACTCTCCTCTTTCACTTTCATCAAGAGGCTCTTTAGTTCTTCTTCACTTTCTGCCATAAGGGTTGTGTTATCTGCATATCTGAGGTTATTGATATTTATCAAAACAATCTTGTTTTGTTTTCAGCTTGTGCTTCATCCAGCCCAGCATTTCTCATGATGTACTCTGCATATAAGTTAAATAAGCAGGGTGACAATATACAGCCTTGACGCACTCCTTTTCCTATTTGGAACCAGTCTGTTGTTCCATGTCCAGTTCTAACTGTTGCTTCCTGACCTGCATATAGGTTTCTCAAGAGGCAGGTCAGGTGGTCTGGTATTCCCATCTCCTTCAGAATTTTCCACAGTTTATTGTCATCCACACAGTCAAAGGCTTTAGTATAGTCAATAAAACAGAAATAGATGTTTCTATGGAACTCCCTTGCTTTTTCCATGATCCAGCAAATGTTGGCAATTTGATCTCTGGTTCCTCTGCCTTTTCTAAAACCAGCTTGAACATCTGGAAGTGCACGGTTCATGTATTGCTGAAGCCTGGCTTGGAGAATTTTGAGCATTATTTTACTAGTGTGTGAGATGAGTGCAGTTGTGCGGTAGTTTGAGCATTCTTCGGCATTGCCTTTCTTTGGGATTGGAATGAAAACTGAAGTTTTCCAGTCCTGTGGCCACTGCTGAGTTTTCCAAATTTGCTGGCATATTGAGTGCAGCACTTTCACAGCATCATCTTTTAGGATTTGAAATAGCTCAACTGGAATTCTGTCACCTCCACTAGCTTTGTTCGTAGGGATGCTCTCTAAGGCCCTCTGGATTTCACATTCCAGGATGTCTGGCTCTAGATGAGTGATCACACCATCGTGATTATCTGGGTCATGAAGATCTTTTTTGTACAGTTCTTCTATGTATTCTTGCCACCTCTTCTTAATATCTTCTGCTTCTGTTAAGTCCATACACTTTCTGTCCTTTATCAAGCCCATCTTTGCATGAAATGTTCCCTTGGTAGCTCTAATTTTCTTGAAGAGGTTTCTAGTCTTTCCCATTCTGTTGTTTTCCTCTATTTCTTTGCATTGATCGCTAAGGAAGGCTTTCTTATCTCTTCTTGCTATTCTTTGGAACTTTGCATTCAGATGCTTATATCTTTCCTTTTCTCCTTTGCTTTTCGCTTCTCTTCTTTTCACAGATATTTGTAAGGCCTCCGCAGACAGCCATTTTGCCTTTTTTCATTTATTTTCCATGGGGATGGTCTTGATCCCTGTCTCCTGTACAATGTCATTAACCTCCATCCATAGTTCATCAGGCATTCTGTCTACCAGATCTAGTCCCATAAATCTATTTCTCACTTCCACTGTATAATCATAAGGGATATGATTTAGGCCATACCTGAATGGTCTAGTGGTTTCCCTACTTTCTTCCATTTAAATCTGAATTTGGCAATAAGGAGTTCATGATCTGAGCCACAGTCAGTTCCTGGTCTTGTTTTTGCTGACTGTATAGAGCTTCTCCATCTTTAGCTGCAAAGAATATAATCTATCTGATTTTGGTGTTGACTATCTGGTGATGTCTATGTGTAGAGTCTTCTCTTGTGTTGTTGGAAAAGGGTGTTTGCTACGACCAGTGCGTTCTCTTGGCAAAACTCTATTAGCCTTTGCCCTGCTTCATTCCATATTCCAAGACGAAATTTGCCTGTTACTCCAGGTGTTTCTTGAGTTGCTACTTTTGATTTCCAGTCCCCTATAATAAAAAGGCATCTTTTTGGGTGTTCTAAAAGGTTTTGTAGGTCTTCATAGAACTGCTCAACTTCAGCTTCTTCAGCGTTACTGGTTGAGACATAGGCTTGGATCGCCGTGATATTGAACGGTTTGCCTTGGAAACGAACAGAGATCATTCTGTTGTTTTTGAGATTCCATCCAAGTACTGATTTATGGTATGGACCTAACAGAAGCAGAAGATATTAAGAAGAGGTGTCAAGAATATACAGAAGAACCGTACAAAAAAGATCTTCACGACCCAGATAATCACGATGGTGTGATCACTCACCTAGAGCCAGACATCCTGGGATGTGCAGTCAAGAGGGCCTTAGAGAGCATCCCTACGAACAAAGCTAGTGGAGGTGACAAAGTTCCAGTTGAGCTATTTCTAATCCTGAAAGAGGATGCTGTGAAAGTGCTGCAGTCAATATGCCAGCAAATTTGGAAAACTCAGCAGTGGCCACAGGACTGGAAAACGTCAGTTTTCATTTCAATCTCAAAGAAAGGCAATGCCAAAGAATGTTCAAACTACTGCACAATTGCATTCATCTCACACGCTAGTAAAATAATGCTCAAAATTCTCCAAGCCAGGCTTCAGCAATACATGAACCGTGCACTTCCAGATGTTCAAGCTGGTTTTAGAAAAGGCATAGGAACCAGAGATCAAATTGCCAACATTTGCTGGATCATGGAAAAAAGCAAGGGAGTTCCAGAAAAACATCTATTTCTGTTTTATTGACTATACCAAAGCCTTTGACTGTGTGGATGACAATAAACTGTGGAAAATTTTGAAGGAGATGGGAATATCAGACCTCTTGAGAAACCTATATGCAGGTCAGGAAGCAACAGTTAGAACTGGACATGGAACAACAGACTGGTTCCAAATAGGAAAAGGAGTGCGTCAAGGCTGTATATTGTCACCCTGCTTATTTAACTTAAATGCAGAGTACATCATGAGAAATGCTGGGCTGGATGAAGCACAAGCTGGAATCAAGATTGCTGGGAGAAATATCAATAACCTCAGATATGCAGATGACACCATCCTTATGGCAGAAAGTGAAGAAGAACTAAAGAGCCTCTTGATGAAAGTGAAAGTGGAGAGTGAAAAAGTTGGCTTAAAGCTCAACATTCAGAAAACAAAGATCATGGCATCTGGTCCCATTACTTCATGGGAAATAGATGGGGAAACAGTGGAAACAGTGTCAGACTTTATTTTTGGGGGCTCCAAAATCACTGCAGATGGTGACTGCAGCCATGAAATTAAAAGACGCTTACTCCTTGGAAGGAAAGTTATGACCAACCTAGATAGCATATTCAAAAGTAGAGACATTACTTTGCCAACAAAGGTCCGTCTAGTCAAGGCTTTGGTTTTTCCAGTGGTAATGTATGGATGTGAGAGTTGGACTGTGAAGAAAGCTGAGCACTAAAGAACTGATGCTTTTGAACTGTGGTGTTGGAGAAGACTCTTGCGAGTTCCTTGGACTGCAAGGAGATCCAACTAGTCCATTCTATAGGAGATCATTCCTGGGTGTTCATTGGAAGGACTAATGCTGTAACTCCAGTACTTTGGCCACCTCATGTGAAGAGTTGACTCATTGGAAAAGACTCTGATGCTGGGAGGGATTGGGCGCAGGAGGAAAAGGGGACGACAGAGGATGACATGGCTGGATGGCATCACCGACTCGATGCACAGGAATTTGGGTGAACTCCGGAAGTTGGTGATGGATAGGTAGGCCTGGGGTGCTGCAATTCATGGGGTCGCAAAGAGTCGGACATGACTGAGTGACTGAACTGAACTGAACTGCATTTCAGACTCCTTTGTTGACCATGATGGCTACTTCATTCCTTCCAAGTGATTCCTGCCCACAGTTGTAGATATAATGGTCATGTGAGTTAAATTCACCCATTCCAGTCCATTTTAGTTCACTGATTCCTAGAATGTCGATGTTCACTCTTGCCATCTCCTGTTTGACCACTTCCAATTTGCCTTGATTCATGGACCTAACATTCCAGGTTCCTATGCAATATTGCCTTTACAGCATCGGACCTTTCTTCTATCACCAGTAACATCCACAACTGGGTATTGTTTTTGCTTTGGCTCCATCCCTTCATTCTTTCTGGAGTTATTTCTCCAGTCATCTCCTGTAGCATATGGGCCCCCTACCGACCTGGGGAGTTCCTCTTTCAGTATCCTATCATTTTGCCTTTTCATACTGTCCATGGGGTTCTCAAGGCAAGAATAGTGAAGTGGTTTGCCATTCCCTTCCCCAGTGGGCCACATTCTGTCAGACCTCTTCACCATGACCCATCCGTCTTGGGTGGCCCCACATGGCATGGCTTAGTTTCACTGAGTTAGACAAGGCTGTGGTTCGTGTGATCAGATTGGCTAGTTTTCTGTGATTATGGTTTTATTGTGTCTGCCCTCTGATGCCCTCCTGCCGTCTCATTTGGGTTTCTCTTACCCTGGACGTGGGGTATCTCTTCACGGCTGCTCCAGCAAAGCGCAACCGCTGCTCCTTACCTTGGATAAGGTCACCCCCTCCTGACCTTAAATGTGGAGCAGCTCCTCTCAGCCCTCCTGTGCCTGCGCAGCCGCTGCTCCTTGGATGTGGGGTTGCTCCTCTCAGCCGCCACCCCTGACCTCGGGGCCAAACACCATATGTGACACTAAATATGAATAGGTGATTAACAGAGCTTTGGGGCTTAACGTTGAATAGGGAGAATAATGGTATTAATAATAAATATGTCATTAAAATTGCAATAAGTAATTAAGACTATGATGGATTTCTCACAAATGTCTGATACCCTTCCTTGGGGAAGGATTTTACTTCCCAGTCCTATTAATGGCAGGCTTTTTGGCCAACAGGAGACACTTTTTTGGCCAACAAATTGTGGGAGAACATAGCATAAATTATTTTGCTGAAAAACTTTAAGTACCAATATATGGTTTGCTATATCTTTTTTCCTCTATCACAATGACAAGCAGTGTTCCAGATAGAAGCATCTCTGTCAGTCTAAGCTCAAAAGTGAAGAAAACATAGAGTCCAGTTGCAACCACCCTGAGATGTACTAGTAGCAAGAATATAAAATACATTTTTGAGGTTGCAAGCCACTGAGATTTTTGAGGTCACTAGCTACCACAGCATATCCTAGTCTGATGATTCACTGACTTCTCTTTTAATTGAAAAAATTGAAGTGCAAGAGTGTGCGAGGCCACATAATATAGTCCCTAAAAGCAGGAACTCTGCAACCAAATTGCATCGATTCAATCCCATCACCCTTATTTACTAGAAAACCGGTCTTAGAAAATGTACCTCTTCCTCGGATGCTCCTAGGATAATACTAGACTTAACTCAAAGCATTATCATGTGGATTAAACACATTAGTATTTACAAACATTTGAGGACAAGGAATGGCATATGGTGAGTGATACACAAATGTTTGTTAAATAGTATTTCTTTGCTAGGAAATAATAGAAGGTATTTAATTTGGGGGGTGGGGGAAGTAGTCATAAAAGGGATATCCTGCAAAGCTTTAAATTATATCTGTTTTGTCTTCTATTTGGTAATTTCCCCCAAGAACAAAATTTCCTGAGAATTGCTGCATATTTAAGGATGAGAGGACTATACAAGGCCATATTGAAATGTAGGTTCTGGATGGTCAGCTAGTCTACCCTAAGGGGTTACTTCCATAAAATGGTCTTTTAGAGTTCAAGGTTCTGATTGGTGCTTGCACTTAGGTACAAATTTCTACCCTTCACAGACTTTCTGGAGGGCTTCAAAATAGCTGAGTATACAAATATGTAACATCCTGAATGCCCAGGATATTCCATAATTTGACAAAATGAAAGTCAGTTGTGTCTGACTCTTTGTGACCCCATGGACCATATAGTCCATGGAATTCTCCAGGCCAGAATGCTGGAGTGGGTAGCCTTTCCCTTCTCCATGGGATCTTCCCAACCCAGGAATCAAACCCAGGTCTCCTGCAATGCAGGCAGATTCTTTACCAGCTGAGCCACAAGGGAAGCCCATAATTTAACGAATCCTTGTTTAATTTAAAACTGGAATCCTCAAAAACCTAGGCGTTCACTAGTTACCTTCCTGGGTGATTGGTTGAATCACCCATGGTTCTCCGATGGGATTTTAAATGAATATAAAACCTTCTTCCCTTTCTCGTCAGCATTCTCAGCCATCATCTGTTTGCTGAAGACCCAAATCTTTCAGAAGAAAGATTTTTTTCATGTAGAGATGAGGCTTAAAATACAAATCTTCCTGATAGGAGTAATAAAACTGGAGTTAAATCTACATTAGTTGTACATTACTGATAACAGATTCCCAACAGCCCAGAAGGATTTCCTGGAAGAAGGCACAAACCATAGAAAGGAAAAAAGTGCAAATGATGGTTTCTCAGATGTGCTGAGGGTGGACCCTTACTTCTTAGTAACCCTGCCTTTTCAAATCACTCATAATTCACCTCACATTGGACTTTCTTCAATACAGCAATCCTAGTTTCATTGGCTGAATGTTTGTATTTGCATAAAGTCTTTCCCTAAACTGATTCTCTTGGTTGCCTAATACTAATCCGTGGACCAGACCCTATCTCCAGAGGTTCTGACTCACTGCATCTGGGAATTTGTACTTTATCACTGTAGGATTTACTAGAATATCATGATACACACAAAGAAAAATAACCCACATTAAAGACACATTCTACAATACATACTGTTCCACTAGACTGCACATTCTGGAAAACTAGAATTTTTGTTAATGTCTATTAGCGTCACAGTAATATATACTTACTATAGACTGTGGAAAATCACATAGGTAATAAAAATTACTTCTAAGTCCAACACTCAATGATATCCATATCATTCATGAAAATTTTCCAGTCTCTTAAGTTTTATAAAAAACATTTATTTCATTGAGCAAATGTAGCATGATTCATTTGACCATGGGAGACATTTAGAGATTTTTTTCCTTCCAATGTTTTACATTAATTTCGATAATATCACAAGCATATATATAGTTAAATACTGAGCATATCCATGAGGATAAATTCTCAGTTTCAATAATATGAAGTTTTTTAAAGTTAGAGACTGTTGCCAAATTTCCATCTAGAAGCAATTTAAAATCTGAGTTCTTTAAATCAGAACTTTATGAAAACAACACAATGATTTTTTTGAGACTTGAGCTCACACTGTCACATGAAGACCTTGAAAGGTCTTTGGCATGTTGGAATTGATCAGTGAGATGCTGTGCTACCGAGGAGCAGTATGACAGTCCATGACATGGTCATACGATTTTAATGGGTGAAAATTTGAAAAGCAGGGCTTCCCAGGAAGCACGGTGCTAAAGAATCTGCCTGCCAATGCAGGAAGTGCAAGAGATGCAGGTTCAATCCCTGGGTAGGAAGATCGCCTGGAGTAGATAATGGCAACCCACACCAGGATTTTTACCTGGAAAATTCCATGGACAGAAGGCCGTGGCAGGCTTCAGTCCATAGCATCTCAAAGAGTCAGACATGACTGAGCATGCGAGCACACACACACACACAATTTGAAAAGCACACTCACAAATCAGGTAGGCAAAATTCAGTCAGTGCCTAGCTCTTGGTCCTTAGGATGGCTTTGTGGTTTATCACCCATTCTTCTGTTTACAAAAATCCCATGGCTTAACAAAATGAACAAGACTATAATGAAAATTGAGAATCTGTGTATGTTAAAATGGTATGGGATTCTTTAATGTGATTCAGGGAAAAGCTAAGAGCTTGTACAGATATTTCTACTTGAAAATGTGAGTATTCTTGAAGGTCTTGGCACAAATTTAAAAAAAAATGATATGCTACTCATATAACTTACTGTACAATTTCCTAACATTTATATTTAGCAAAATATAATATGTAGTAGGTGCTGATATAAATGTGATTTCCTAGTATTTCACTGGTAAAGATCCACCTGCCAATTGCAGGAGCTGCAGGAGATGCAGCTTTGATCCCTGGGTTGGGAAGACCCCCTAGAGGAGGAAATGGCAACCCACTCCAGTATTCTTGCCTGGGAAACCCCGTGGACAGAGGAACCTGGAGGGCTACAATCCATGGGATCACAAAGAGTCAGACATGACTGAGCAACCAAACACACTGATATGAATATCTAGTTGTATCCTTCTGAGAAAGCATAAAGGCTACCCAGGTCTGACTAAAAGGAAGGTGTCTGTTTGAATCTAACCTCTCATTCTTTCATTGTCCCTTTTCCTATAGTTCCCTTCTTGCCCTTCCTCTGTGTGCCCCATGCTAATCTTTCTCCATCCTTGCTGGAAGTTGTTCAATTTATTGTATCAGGACCCTTACAACTATTTACAGAGTTTTACAGTCTGTTTACAACTACAAGTTCTCTTTTTTCTCTTTTTAAAAATTTATTAATTTTTTATTGAGATATAATTGCTTTACAATGTTGTGTTAGCTTCTGCTGTGCAACAAAGTGAATGAGCTATATACGTATACATATATCCCTTGCTTCTTGGACCTCCCTCCCACCCCTGCCCCCATACCACCCATGAAGGTGACCACAGAACAGCAAGCTGAGCTCTCTGCCTTATACAGTACATTCCCACTGGATTTTGGTGTTATTCTGTTGTTTAGTCACTGAATCATGTCTGATTCTTTTGTGACCCCATTGACTGTAGCCCACCAGGCTTCTCTGTCCATGGGATTTCCCAGGCAAAAACACTGGAGTGGGTTGCCGTTTCATCTTCCTGGGTATCTTCCCACCCCAGGGATCAAACCTGCATCTCTTGCACTTCCTGCAATGGCCGGTGGGTTCTTCACCACTGAGCCACCAGGGAAATCTGCGCTATATAGTAGGTTCCCACTAACTTTGGTAGCAATGATTTTAAGACAGGCCTGCTGGTAACTATTTGAGGCTCCAACATGAACTTTCATGTGGTTTTCTGGGTCCTACAACTTTGCTCTCTAACATAAGTATTCTGTGTTCTGTTAAATTCTGTGTGTTTTTTGCTTCTTTATTACTATCTGTTTGGGATCTGAGTTTAAAATGGCACACCATTAGGCACAAATGTGGGCACCATGATATATTCTTTCTTAAAACTTTCTTTAAAACATTGTATTAGGTGGCTCAGTCAGTAAAGAGTCTGCCTGCAGTGCAGGAGACCAAGTTTGATCCCTGGCTTGGGAAGGTCCTCTGGAGAACAGAATGGTGCCCCACTCCAGTATTCTTGCCTGGAGGACACCATGGAGAGAGGTGCCTGGCAGGCTACTGCCCATGTGGTCCCAAGAGCTGGACATAACTTAGCAACTAAACCAGGCTTCCTTGGTGGCTCAGCTGGTGAAGAATCCACCCACAGTGTGGGTTCTGGGTTCTGTCACTAGGTTGGGAAGATCCCCTGGAGAAGGGAAAGGCTACCCACTCCAGTATTCTGGCCTAGAGAATTCCATATAGTTCATGGGGTTGCAAAGACTCAGATATGACTGAGCTACTTTCACTTTCACTTTCTTTAGCAACCAAACCACCAAATAAGCAACAAAATGATCAACTATCATTACCATAGCCATCTCAACTCATTGTGGAACTCTTGTTCCCTCAATAATGTCTACCACAATTCAGTTCAGTTCAGTTCCGTTTAGTCACTCAGTCATGTCTGACTCTTTGCAACCCCATGGACTGCAGCATGCCATGCCTCCCTGTCCATCACCAACTCCTGGAGTTTACTCAAACTCATGTCCATTAAGTAGGTGATACCATCCAACCATCTCATCCTCTGTCATCCCCTTCTCTGCCTGCCCTCAATCTTTCCCAGCATCAGGGTCTTTTCAAATGAGTCAGCTCTTTGCATCAGGTGGCCAAAATATTGGAGTTTCAGCTTCAGCGTCAGTCCTTCTAATGAACATTAAGGACTGATCTCCTTTAGGATAGACTGGTTGGATCTGCATGCAGTCCAAGGGAATCAAGAGTCTTGAACACCACAGTTCAAAAGCATCAATTCTTCGGCACTCATCCTTCTTTATAGTCCAACTCTCCACATCCATATATGACTACTGGAAAAACCATAGCCTTGATGAGACTGTCTTTTTTTGGCAAAGTAATGTCTCTACTGTTTAATATGCTATCTAGGTTGGTCATAACTTTCCTTCCAAGGAGTAAGCGTCTTTTAATTTCATGGCTGCAGTCACCATCTGCAGTGATTTTGGAGCCCCCCAAAAATAAAGTCTGACACTGTTTCCACTGTTTCCCCATCTATTTGCAATGAAGTGACAGGACTAGATGCCCTGATCTTAGTTTTCTGAATGTTGAGCTTTAAGCCAGCTTTTTCACTCTCCTCTTTCACTTTCATCAAGCGGCTCTTTAGTTCTTCTTCACTTTCTGCCATAAGGGTGGTGTCATCTGCATATCTGAAGTTATTGATATTTCTCCCAGCAATCTTGATTCCAGCTTGTGCTTCATCCAGCCCAGCGTTTCTCATGATGTACTCTGCATATAAGTTAAATAAGCAGGGTGACAATATACAGCCTTGACGAACTCCTTTCCTGATCTGGAACCAGTCTGTTGTTCCATGTCCAGTTCTAACTGTTGCTTGCTGACCTGCATACAGATTTCTCAAGAGGCAGATCAGGTGGTCTGGTATTCCCATCTCTTTCAGAATTTTCCACAGTTTATTGTGATCCACACAGT
>NW_011491028.1:2676306-2702172 GCF_000754665.1 Bison bison bison | reverse complement strand
CTTTGGCATAGTTAATAAAGCAGAAATAGATGTTTTTCTGGAACTCTCTTGCTTTTTCCATGATCCAGCAGATGTTGGCAATTTGATCTCTGGTTCCTCTGCCTTTTCTAAAACCAGCTTGAATATCAGGAAGTTCACGGTTCACATATTGCTGAAGCCTGGCTTGGAGAATTTTGAGCATTACTTTACTAGCGTGTGAGATGAATGCAATTATGCGGTAGTTTGAGCATTCTTTGGCATTGCCTTTCTTTGGGATTGGAATGAAAACACGTTTTCCAGTCCTGTGGCCACTGCTGAGTTTTCCAAATTTTCTGGCATATTGAGTGCAGCATTTCACAGCATCATCTTTCAGGATTTGGAATAGCTCAACTGGAATTCTATCACCTCCACTAGCTTTGTTCATAGTGATGCTTTCTAGGGCCCACTTGACTTCACATTCCAGGGTGTCTGGCTCTAGGTCAATGACCACACCATCATGATTTGATATAATATCCCAAAGTTTGATACTTTTCATAGGAGCAGATTTTTAATACTAGCCATCTAATGGGTAAAACAGGTGCTTACAAAATTTTTACTGACCCATAAAGACTGCTTTAGCATTAGCTATAATTTTCATGATGTCCGATTACACAGATAGTGACTTAATTAATGACTGACCAACAGTGACTTGGACTTCCCAGGTGGCACTCATGATAAAGAACCTGCTGCCAGTATAGGAGACAAAAGAGACTCAGGTTCAAACCCTGGGTCAGGAAGATCCCCTGGAAGAGGGAATGGCAACCCACTCTAGAATAGTTGCCTGGAGAATCCCATGGACAGAGGAGCCTGGCGGGCTACAGCCCATGGGGTCACACAGAGTTGAACATGACTGAAGAGACTTAGCACATAGCACAACAGTGACTTAGAGGATAGAATTCATAGGCTAAGTGCTAAGTGTTTTAAAATTTTACTTGTTTTCAACTTTCTCATCTGTATTAAGAAATGGCTTAATACAGGTGAGATATTTTCATATAGAGAATCACTCTATTGCTTTAGTCTTTACAATCCTTTGTCAATGCATGTGGTCAACCACACTGAAGGCCAAGATGGGCAGAGGACTCTTATAAAAATAGTCAGTCTATATATTACAATGTCTTATGGAAAATGAACATAGCAATTCCTATTTTGAAAGAGAATGTAAAACTTATTTTAGACCACTACTTATGGAATACTGTTTATTTTCAAGGCATAGTTATTTTTAAAAATTGTTTATTAATTTTAAATGAAAACCCTACCAATATATCCTTTCCCTCTACCCTCCCCTTCTTTATTCTTTGTCCTTCCCTCTCATCGTTACTCCCATATATATGTTTTAAGGTTAATTGAGTTGGAACATTTGCATTTGGTATTATGGTGCATAAACCAAGGCTGCCCCATTGTTCAGGCATGTAAGGAAAATCTATTTATCCAACGACTGTATTTAACCAGCTCTTAAAGGTATTTTTATTTATTTGGTAGGATCCAAAGTTGGTGAGTGAATCATGAGGGTCAATTTGGGGCACTGCAGCACAAAAAAATATAGACACACTTCTTTCTGCTTTTTAACTCTTCAAAGTAGAAATAAGAAAATCAGTTTTAGGCTGTAAATATTGAATCAGGAAACATTTCCATTTGATCTAAAATTGCATTAAGAGATGAAGCCCAAGTAATATACCCTTTTCCCATAACGTGTCTTACACACATTTCACATTTTTAACCTGAGAACGATGTGAACAAGCAAGCTCTCACCATTCATTCACACTCTAAATTATCCTCCAGCTTCAAAGCTGAATGAGAAAAAGTACAAGCAAAGAGGATATTATGCTTTTTCCAACCATACAATGGTAAATCAGAAAAGACATTCTGTGGGGTTCTTACAGAACTTATTAACTAAATAGTGTTTATCTTACCTTTCTGGCTAACTCAGAGCATCACTACTCAGAGCAAGGAATGAGCTCAGAAGAGTTAAAGCACATACTGAGCCCTTTCCAATCCTTCCAACCCCTCTGCTACACACCAGTTCTTTGAATGTTTTCTCAATTTTGTGTTTGGTTGACCTAAGCGCTCCAGCTGAACTGAGCAAGGGCTTCCAGGAGGTGGTTTGGAACAAGCAAAGCAGGTTTCTTTGTTCCGCCTGTGCTATTGGTAAGGTTCTCAAAGACATATGTCAATCAACAGTAAAGACTTTTCCCCAAACATCTGCCTTTCCTGGCCAGCAACAGATTGAAGACTATGAAAAGAAGTCTCTTCTAACTTGAACACTACATTGCCTCAATTAAACATGTAGCATTCAAGTTAGAAGAGACTTCATGTCATAGTCTTCAATCTGTTGCTGGCCAGGAAAGGCAGATGTTTGGGGGAAAGTACTTACTGTTAGATGTCTGTGGCCTTAATTTTGTTCTCCACTGCAATAATCTCTGCCTTCTCTTCTGGGGCCTTCTTTTCAGTGAAAGAAAGCTGCCATTCTACTTTCAAGCATAGTGGAGAGACCAAAAGGATATATCTTTTAGCACCACCAGCAGAGCCATTTATATCAGTAGGGAGGATCAAATGCATTCCCACTTACTTAGAGTTTTATCATAAGTTTTTTAGGAGGAATTATTTCAATTTCTGATAAAATAATATCAAAGATTAATAACTCATAAAAAAAACTTAAACTTCTATTTATTGTGGAGAATCACAAAGTGTAATGTGAAACTTCTGTGACTAAATTAATAGGAAGTGGGGATTATGGAAGAAAGAATGAAAGAGGATGGCTGAAGTTGAGGAACAATAAATGACAGAGAGCATGTTTTTCCACAAAAAAGCACTATGTAAATAGGAGAAATTTAGGAAATCGCCCACCATCTTTGATGTCTCCATGACTTTTTCCAAGACCTTCTCATTCCCTTGGGGAAGGGAATGGCAACCCACTCCAGTATGGGCTTGAGGTGGCTCAGACAGTAAAGCGTCTGTCTACAATGTGGGAGACCCGGGTTTGATCCCTGGGTTGGGAAGATCCCCTGGAGAAGGAAATGGCAATCCACTCCAGTACTATTGCCTGGAAAATCCCATGGACAGAGGAGCCTGGTAAGCTACAGCCCAGTCCATGGGGTCGCAAAGAGTCAGACACGACTGAGCAACTTCAACTTCACTTGCAGTATTCTTGCCTGGAGAATCCCATGGACAGAAGAACCTGGTGGACTATAGTCCATAGGGTCGCAAAGAGTCAGACACGACTGAGTGACTAACACTTTCACTTTCTCATACCTACAGCCATTAAAACAGTTAATGAAGAAGTTGAACCATACTCCCTGTGGAGAGCACTGTATCCACTTCCACTATCTCATTGTGTCAAAACATTCCTAATACAAACTGATTAGATTTCCAGAACTAAAAATTTATTTTGACTATTGCTTCCATGCAGAGAAACAGCCTTACTTTGAGAATGCTCCTATGTTGTTTATAATGGTTAAACCCAGTTATTTCAAATACTTTAAAATTTATAATTCATTATTTTCACTGCTTAGATTTATATAGTAGTTATAAAATAAATTAAAGCCATTTTTAATATTGTGGCATATTAGGAATTATGCATATTTGAAAGTTCTTCTCAGGTGACACTGTAAACATAGTTAATTTATTATCATTTTCTTGATGTAGCAATAAAATCTGAATATTAAAAAAATTCCATTTTCCTAACAAAATTAAGCATAAAAAATTGAGTTTAAGTAACTTTCTCCATACATAGGTCTCCCCAGTTTGGATCTTGTGCCAGAAAACAGAAAAAAAGCTATATAAAAACTTTAAGCATTAAGATGTACGCATGCTCAGTCACTAAATTATGTCCAACTCTCTGCAACACCATGGACTGTAGCCTGCCAGGCTCCTCTGTCCATGGGATTTTCAAGGCAAAAATATTGGAGTGGGTTACCATTTTCTCTTCTAGGAGATCTTCCCAACCCAGGGATTGAACCCATGAACCCTGCATTGACAGGAGGATTCTTTACCACTGCACCATCTGGGAAGCTCAAGCATTAAGATACTTTACAGTAAATAAGAAAGAATATGTTAATAGTAGGGCAAAATGATAGATTTTTGTGTTTTTTTTTCCACACTTTCTACAGTAGGCATGTACCACTTCTGTCATGTAAAATAACCAGTTTTTAAGTAGAAAAGTTTCCTTTTGCCATAATACAAAAGGAGGTAAGGAGAACAAAAATGAAAGCTATAATAATAACTCTAACAGAAACATTATAACTTTACAACTTAGATGCTTATAGCTACATGTTAAGAGACTGAAGAAGATTGCTTCCCATATCACTAATCTTTAGGATGATGAAACTAAGGCTTAATTTACATGGGCTTCCCTGGTAGCTCAGCTGGTAAAAAAATCCACCTGTAATACGGAAGATCCCAGTTCAATTCCTGGGTTTGGAAGATCCTCTGGAGAAGGAATAGGCTACCCACTCCAGTATTCATGGACTTCCGTGGTGGCTCAGACTGTAAAAAATCCACCTGCAATGTGGGAGACCTGGGTTCGATCCCTGGGTTGGGAAGATCCCCTGGAGGAGGGCAACTCACTTCAGTATTCTTGCCTGGAAAATCCCCATGGACAGAGGAGCCTGGTGGGCTACAGTCCATGGGGTTGCAAAGAGTTGGACATGACTAAGAGACTAAGCACAACACAGAGTGATGAAACTAAGGCTTAATTTATATTTAAGTAAATTGCCAAAAGTCACAAAGTGAATAAATGGTTAAACCTGAACTAGAATACAAACTGTCAGCTCTTAGACCCTAAGAAGCGCCCTCTCCATCACCTCATCATGGGTCACTCTAGAGGATGCCATCATATCCTTACAATAGCCCTGGAACTGCTTATCCATGCGTGCTGTAGCTAATAATAATAATGAACATTCATATAGTCCATTAGTTCAGTTCAGTTCGGTTCAGTCTCTCAGTCGTGTCCGACTCTTCACGACCCCATGAATCGCAGCACGCCAGGCCTCCCTGTCCATCACCAACTCCCGGAGTTCACTCAGACTCACGTCCATCAAGTCAGTGATGCCATCCAGCCATCTCATCCTCTGTTGTCCCCTTCTCCTCCTGCCCCCAATCCCTCCCAGCATCAGAGTCTTTTCCAATGAGTCAACTCTTCACATGAGGTGGCCAAAGTACTGGAGTTTCAGCTTCATCATCATTCTCTCCAAAGAAATCCCAGGGCTGATCTCCTTTAAAATGGACTGGTTGGATCTCCTTGCAGTCCAAGGGACTCTCAAGAGTCTTCTTCAACACCACAGTTCAAAAACATCAATTCTTCGGCGCTCAGCCTTCTTCACAGTCCAACTCTCACATACATGATCACAGGAAAAACCATAGCATTGACTAGACGGACCTTTGTTGGCAAAGTAATGTCTCTGCTTTTGACTATGCTATCTAGGTTGGACATAACTTTCCTTCCAAGGAGTAAGTGTCTTTTAATTTCATGGCTGCAGTCACCATCTGCAGTTGCTCTATGTACTCTATAAATGTTAACTCATGTAATTCTCACAGCAACTCTACAGATCAGGTACCATTCTTACCATGCTATTTTTACAGATAAGAAAAGACAAAAAAACAAACTGAGATTATATAACTTGAACCAAGATCATACAGCTCGTGATAAACCTGGGACGCAGGCTACCTGGCTTCAGAGCCCACTTGCCTAACAACAACATTAAATGGTGTACCGACTTGTCTTTGTCAGTTATGTTAAAGGAGAGGATGATCACCTCTGGTGCTAGGTAAACCTCAAGACTGGGGGCTTCTCTGGTAGCTCAGACATTAAAGAATCTGCCTTCAATGCAAGAGGCCTGGGTTTCATCCCTGGGTCAGGAAGATCCCCTGGAGAAGGGAATGGCAACCCACTCCAGTATTCTTACCAGGAGAAGCACATGGAAAGAGGAGCCTGGCGGGCTAGAGTACATGGGATCACACAGAGTTTGATACAACTGAGTGACAAACGCATATACACACACAAGCCTCAAAACAAATTATAGAAAATAGTCTATAATGAGTAAGTGCAGCATCACTGTTTTTCCAAGGAATTGCTTTGCTTATGTATTTACTGATTGTCAGAATCCAACCTGAATAAATTCACTTCCACACTGAGCCTCAGTCAATGCTTGGCTCATTGTATGGAGAAGGAATCCAGGTCCATAAGAAGCATCAATGGTAGAGGTAAGAATACACTACTCAGCAGACTTTATCCAAAGACAGTTTCATTAAACTCCACCATTGTTGGCTCATTAAACTGTGGTCTGTGACATTTCAGGGAGCAAACACAAAAAGTGCCACTTATACTACAGTGAAACTTTTCCTTACAAGGAAGTTGATTCCAGCATGAGTAAGACTACCAGAAGCAAAGGATTACTGTAAAAAAAATCCGAACATGACTTCTTCATTGTACATATGCATTACATCTGGGATGCTACACAAAATAGGCCACTGACAAAGACTGTTCAGACAGAGAGAGTTACACTAGGCATAAGAAGACAGAAAACAAACTCTTCTTTATGTAACTGTACTAAAGTACATATAATGTAAATTTGGCATTTTACCTTTTTCTGAGTGTACAATTCAATGGCATTAAGGGTATTCACATTGTTGTGCAACCATTGCCGTCATCAATCTCCAGATCTTCTTTCATCTCCCCAAACTGAAACTATACCAATCAAACAGTAACTGCCCAGTCTTTCCTTCTTTCGGCTCCTGGTAGCCAGCATTCTGCTGCTGCTGCTGCTGCTGCTGCTGCTGCTGCTGCTAAGTCGCTTCAGTCCTGTCTGACTCTGTGCGAGCCCATAGACAGCAGCCCACCAGGCATCCCCGTCCCTGGGATTCTCCAGGCAAGAACACTGGAGTGGGTTGCCATTTCCTTCTCCAATGCATGAAAGTGAAAAGTGAAAGTGAAGTCGCTCAGTCGTGTCTGACCCTCAGCGACCCCATGGACTGCAGCCTACCAGGCTCCTCCACTCAGGGGATTTTCCAGGCAAGAGTACTGGAGTGGGGTGCCAGCATTCTAACTTCCATCAATATAAATTTGACTACTCTTGGTACATCATAAAAGTGGAATAATACAAAATTTGTCTTTTTGGCAACTGGCTTATTTCACTTGGCCCCTGGTGGCTCAGATGATAAAGAATACTCCTACAATGCAGGAGACCCAGGTTCGATCCCTTGGTCAGGAGAAGGGCATTGCAATCCACTCCAGTATTCTTGCCTGAAGAATCCCATGGACAGAGGAGCCTGGCAGGCCACAGGGTCACAAAAAGTCAAACATGACCAAGCAAGTAATACTAAATAACTAAACTAATGCCTTCAAGCTTCCTCCATGTCATAGCATGTATCAGAATTCACTCCCTTCTTAAGGTTGCATAATATTTCATTACATGTTTATATCTCACTTTATTTATCCATTCATCCATTGATGGACACTTTGATCACTTCTACCATTTGGCTATTGTAAATACTGCTGCCATAAACACAAATATCTTTTAAAGCTTCTTCTTTCACTTCTTTCAGATATATACCCAGAAACAGAATTACTGAATCATACAGTCATTCTACTTTAAATTTTTTAAAAAAAAAAAAAAAAAAAAGAAGAAGAAGAAGAAAGAAACCATACTGTTTTCCAAGTGGCCACACCATTTTACAAGAAATATTTAAAAGCCAATTTAATGAGTTCAATTTTTCTTCTCCCCTCTACTTCCTCAATAAGACCAAGTTCTTAACCCTATGACTCTCAACTATACTATTTTTCTCCTCAGTCCAACCCAGTCTATAGCCTCTCCATCTGTCCTTACTTTAGTAAGTCACAATTTCATTGACATTGTGGAATTTGTAGAACCATAGGACCTGGATCACAGGCATCCGCTGTGAAAACTGCACCCTTAAAATTTCATAATAGAGTCACCCCAGGAGCCATGCTTGAGATGTTTCATAAGGAAGCAAGACTGGCCTCAGATAGTTGTCCAAGTTACTACATTTAGAGTACATCAACTATTATTATAATACCCAACTTATATTTTGCCATTTCATAAGAGAACTGAAATATTAAGCCACAGAAAGCATGGTATGCCCCTGTTTTACAATATTCTGGTAAAGAATTTCATGAGTGCTTTCCTAGATAGATCCGTATATCACCCACATTTGACTCTACCATGGTGTCTAGTATGGTTACTTGTACAATGTATTAATTGATGACAAACTCAGATGTGTCCCAAACCTGAACTACTCACATTACCTCCCTCAATGACTTTTGCCATGTTCATATAAGTCAACTCACTTTTCTTTTACTTAAGTTATTACCTTTAGCAAGAAAATTTTTTATCACTAATATAGATGGAAAATGTATCCCTTACAATAAGAAAATAAATACACTTATAAGAAAACAAATTCACCCAAGTACCACCTAAAATTATTTTACATACCATAAATAGAAATGCTAGACCAATTGCCTTGATATATGAATATGAATGTATTTACCTCCTTCAAAATAGTATATCAATAAATGTTTTGAAAAGAGTTACAGGTAATTGGAGAAGGAAATGGCAAACCACTTCAGTACTTCTGCCTGGAAAATCCCATGGACGGAAGAGCCTGGTAGGCTATAGTCCACGGGGTCACAAAGAGTCAGACACGACTGAATGATTTCACTTTCACTTTAGGATAAAGAATTTGTGCCAATATGTTAGCAGTGATTTTAGGGGGGATGCAATCATGGATAATTTTATTTTTTATACTTCTCACATGAAAATAGGTGATTTATAGAAACATAATATGTATGTCTGTAATATGTATAGTTATATATTTATAAAAAATCACCTATTTCCAGGTGAGTGTGCATATGTGTATGTGCATATGTGTGATACTTTGTTAATAGAAACAGTGAGTGAATGAAAAAAAGCGAAAGATGGTGAATCCTAAAAACCAGGTCCATCAAATTGATGTTGGACATCAGTGGGGTAATGACTGTTTCAGCCAGTAGATCATTTTTATGTCTAGCAATAGAGTGCATCAGAGGAATAATATAAAAAAAAAAAGAAGACATAAGAGATTATCTGATGAAGAGTAAATATGTAAGTTAAAGGAATAACAGCCAGTCTACCACAGGCATCTTCTGAAATGCTTTCCTCCATATTTAATCAATGAAATGTACTAATGGAAGACCCACAATACACAGAGAAATATGCCAGGGGGTAACATATGCTAGGAGAATTATAAATCACTGTTGTTGCCCCATAGTTTTAAAAATCTAAATGATACAGCCATGAAAAAGTCTATTATAAATTAGAGTGTTGCAAAGTCTGAATAGAGATAACAGTCTCTGAGTACTGAGAAGAGAAAGCCGAAATAAGAGTGGGAAAGCAACCAGGGAAGATTGCTAGGATGAAATGACATTTAAGGCTGTTGATGGTTGGAGTAAAGTGTATGAAAAGATTCCTTTGTCTCCACAGTATACACACCCGTTTCTCCAGGACCAAAGAGAGGAAGGGATAATCGTGAACGTAGAGTACCTCATTTACCTGGTTAGAACTTGAGAATGCTGGAAGGGTGAACAACCGAACAGACTGCCAAGGAAGGAAAGGTGAGTTCAGGGGAAGTCACAAAGCTCTGAAGTTTCACATGATCCTGGTTAGTTAAAAGAGGGTACTCATGCCAGCAGCTCATACTCTCCTGAGGCCTAGCCTAAGCTGTCTCACTTCCTGACATCCTTCTCCAGCTGAGCTATTTCCTGGGCTGCTCCAGACTCGTCCCTTCACACTCCCTTCAGAGCTGCGGTTTGGCATCTTTGCAGCAAGAACCCCAGTGGCCAAAGTGCCCTCTGGGCTTGTCTCCTGGGAGGACCATCCTGCCTGTTTCCACTACTGAATTTATCCACAGAGACAGGCGGAGGAAGCTTTTTTTAGATGACCAAGCAAATTGGCCTGCAGGAACTACATTGGAATCGTGTGGTAATAATCAAATTTGGTGTCTGGGACACCCAAGCGGCACATGCATAAGCTGTAAGTAGCTTAGAACTTTTCCTGCTGCATCACTGAAGCTGTTGGCTTAAGAAATGGAAGCATTTGAGGGATGAATGAAAACTCCTCCTCATACATGATGTTTGGCTGTGGCCATAGGGAGTAGTCAAGTTGAAGTTATACAACAAACAGTTTTTTTTTCCAGAGCCAAGTAAGTAACTAGGATTTTCTATATCTGGATGGTGATAAAACAGGGGTCTGTAAACTCTGGCCTGCAAGCCAAGTCCAGCCTCCTCCCTGTTTTCATATAGCCTGCAAGCTCAGAATGTTTTTTTCCATTTTGAAAATAGCTGAAAAGAAATCGGAAGCATATCTTGTGATACATAAAGATTATATGAAATTCAAATTTCAGGGCCTATGAATAAAATTTTATTGGAATATAAACACACCTTTTCACCTACATATTGTCTCTGGTTGGTTTCAAGCTTCAGATGTAGAGTTGAATCATTGTTGCAGAGATCTTATGGCCTGAAAAGCCTAAATTACTGATAGACTCTCTAACCTTTTACAGACAGTTTTTAACCTCTGTACTAAAGTGATGGCCAGTGTGACCAAAGGCACGTGAAATAGCAGTAAGAAACTTTTAAATAGGGACTTTTAAAGTGAGACTTTAAACGTTAAACTTTAAACTTTTAAGTGAGAAACTTTTAAAATAGGAACATCGTGTGTTTTTACTGAGATGCATTTTTTAATGCTTTATTATACTTGGTTGCTATAGTTGGTTAGATAGCATCACCAACTCAATGAACACGATTATGAGCAAACTCTCAGAGATAGTGGAGGGCAGAGGACCCTGGTGTACTGCATGGGGTTGCAAAGAGTGGGACACGACTTAGTGACTGAACAACAACATCCTTGGTTGTAGATTGCAACACACTGAGGAAGAGCTATTTGTGGAGCTCAGCTTTAGTGCTTAAAATGAGACAGATTTCATTTTTGACGTTGTGATACTCCCTTCCCTGCCCCCCCAGGCAAGCATGTACATGCAAACATGCACACACACACACACACACACATGTTCACACACACATGGAAAAAAATGATAGGCACACCACTCATGTACCTCACAAAAGCTCAGCAACATGCTTATGCTCACAGAGGCCCAGCGGTAGGAAGAAGTACAAGAGCAGTGAATTACAGACCCCCCACGATGGACCCCAAAGGAGGATTAACTGAAACAATTTTATGGAAATGTATTCAGTATGCACAGATGACAACATGCCAGCAAGCCATTTCAGTGCAGCATTCTAATTATAGACACCACTCTCAAAGCTTAGCCAAGCTATATAGTATCCTCTCTTTTACAGGGTGTGGTTGAAATTGACCACTTAAAAACTGGAGAGGTCACTTTTGTTAACTAGTACAATTTGGTAGCTCAAGGAAGCACTGTACCTCACTCATCCTACAGGACTGGTTTTATTTTTGCTCTTAAAATTCTAAGATGATTCCCCCAAGCCAGACAGCTGGAAAGAACAGTTAAAAATATTGTATTAATCAAGAAAAAAAGGGCTAGTGTTTTGGCACAAAGAAGTTTATAAGGAAACTTAGTTTCTAAAGAAAGCAAGGTAAGACAGAGGTGTGTTGATGAGTTGGATTGTGGCAGCAGTATACACAGGGGTTGTAGCTGGAGGAAGAGGGAAGAGCAGGCAAGGAAGTCTTTAGAAAATCCTTTAAAGATGTGCTGGTGGGATAACTGCTCTTGTCCAGGCACAAACCCATCAAACCATGGCAGTGAAAAGACAAAGAGCAGTAAGTGCAATATATTTAGTCATATGGCGGTCTCCAGCCATACATCCAGAGAAGGCAATGGCACCCTACTCCAGTACTCTTGCCTGGAAAATCCCATGGATGGAGGAGCCTGGAAGGCTGCAGTCCATAGGGTCGCTGACGGTCGGACACGACTGAGTGACTTCACTTTCGCTTTTCACTTTTGTGCATTGGAGAAGGAAATGGCAACCCACTCCAGTGTTCTTGCCTGGAGAATCCCAGGGATGGCGGAGCCTGGTGGGCTGCCGTCTATGGGATCACACAGAGTCGGACACGACTGAAGTGACTTAGCTGCAGCAGTAGCAGTAGCAGCCATACATCTGATTCCTCCATTTGGTAAAGGTAGTATAGTACCTTAAAAGCAGCATCAAGCTATTAAATGACATTAAAAGCTGTACCTGAGTAGATGTGTTTAAAAGAAGCTATCACAGAAGCCATCATAAAAAACAAAAACAAACGAAAAAATGAGTTCAGTGTTTACTATGCTCTTGCTTGAGCTAGACAGACTTATAGGTAATAGAAAAGAGAGGGTGGCTTGGCAGTGAGCTCCAGAGAGCCAAACCCAAGGAGAACTAAGGCTTGGGAAGGGGGCCTGGGGAACAATTCTAGAAAGACACAAGACCTACACATTCCCTAGTTTGTGATAAATCTATATATTTGGTGACAGGAGCAGGTACATAAACTCTATTTTTCCCTGTGAATACTGAAAGCCCTTACACTGCCAGGGGGTGGAAACTTGATCTCATCTCTACCCACTTACTAGATCATATTAGAGCTACAAGAGTTATAAAGCACCAAAAGATTTTTAGGAGCATAAGGAGGGCTCTATCCCATTTATTGTTAAAAAAAAAAAAAGTCTATTCAAGTCCACCAACTCTCTTGTTGATCTCAGAGCCACAATCATTCATCCTGGGATTTCCTGCTACTTCTCTCTCACTCTGATGCTTCAAGTACTTTGCTAAGGCTAATTCTGTGACTTCACAATTCCTCTCTGCTCTTGCATACAATGGAATTATTCTACAACCTCCATCCCAAGCATGGATGCAGGGAATCTGTGGGGCTATCTGTGGAGCCCCCCCTTTCTAGAAGCAATATATAGTCATCCTAGGCTTTCCTAGGAAGGAAGACACAGCTTTC
This sequence comes from Bison bison bison, assembly GCF_000754665.1. Classification (NCBI taxonomy): domain Eukaryota; kingdom Metazoa; phylum Chordata; class Mammalia; order Artiodactyla; family Bovidae; genus Bison; species Bison bison. Next base: position 2,689,210 of record NW_011491028.1, on the reverse strand, counting down.
TTCCTTCTGTTGTTCCCTCCCCCAAGTCTTGAATCACAGTCAGGGTGCAGGGGTCTCTGGAGGGGTCTCTCTGACTCTCCACCCTTCCAGCTCAAGCTACAGATAGGTCAGGGGGACAGAGAACATTTACTCTTCTGGTGTTCATCCCAGTCTTTTGTCTTATGGCCATGGCTAGGCTTTTAGATTTCAAGTCAGAATTTGATCACTTTTTTATCTGAATTAATTTGTGAGTTTCAATAAACTAAATGCTTCCTTGATTGGGGAATGTCAGGATTACTGTTCTAAAATATTTTCCCACTATCAACTTATGATCATTGTGAAAATTTAGTGATGCCTCATTACAATCAAATGTCCACCGTTTTATTTCATATTTGGTTAATATTTTAGAAAATTGGTCTTTAAAAAAGAAATATACAGCAAACCCTGCTTTCTTAGACCAAAATGCTTTAATGGTGCTATTTTATAAGTCAAAAATATGTATGATTAATTCCCAGTGGCTCTTCTGGTACTCATCATAAAGACTGGATCAACAGAACGGTTTACATTGCTCCTATATGTTAGAAACAATGCATCATCTTTGTTTTGAGGCAATTTTATTTTTCTTAGGAATCCCAGGCACCTTTGAACACCAACATTATGCCCATTTTTAAAAGATAATTCAGTGTGGAAGGTAAGGGAGAAACAATAACTCTGACTGAAAGAGTATGTTTTGCTTTAATCTGAAAATTAATGGAGTTGTCAAATTTCACAGCACATAATCCAGCCATTCTTCTTTAAGAATGAACCAATAAAATATGAAAAATGTAATTATCACCCCCATCCTCCGCCATTGATTTAAAGTTGCTTTGCTCAGTCTTACTTGGCATTGAACCTATTTCTGTTGGGAGTGCATGGGATAGAGACTTTCAAAGGGCAGATCACAGGAACAACTTTTGCCTTCATTACTAAATGTTTGAATATTCTTCATATTCAACAAAGCACTACAGTTTGAAGAAGCATGTCTTTACAAAGTTCAGGGATAAAAGTCTGAGTTCTGGCTTTCAATTTGAAGTGAAAAAGAGGCCTTCAGATTTTCAACACAGAAAGACACTGAAGGAATACATAACCCCTTTTATGGATGTATCCTTACCATAATTCAGGATGACCCTCAACTTGTCAAGGTATTTTTTTGTTTTTCCTTAAGATTTTGGTCATCTGAGTCAAAAGAAAATCTATCCAGTACCTCAAATCTTGGAAATATTTTTTTTCACAGATTCAAACATTTGTGTTTTCTGTTGAATTATCATTGCATGTTCATACAATTAATTATTAGATAGTAAGAGGACACGACTGTGTGACTTCACTTTCACTTTTCACTTTCACACATTGGAGAAGGAAAGGGCAACCCATTCCAGTGTTCTTGCCTTGAGAATCCCAGGGACGGGGGAGCCTGGTGGGCAGCTATGGGGTCGCACAGAGTCGGACATGACTGAAGCGACTTAGCAGTAGCAGCAGCAAGAGACAATAATACCTTTAATTTGCATATATTTCTTTTCAGTCCTTGCAAATATTTATTTTCCTCAGTCCTTGATGTGTGCTATTTATTTCTCTTTATGACATCTTTATAAAGTAAAAAAGTATTAGTGTGTCTATCTAAAGATAATAAAATCTTGCATGCATTCTAAGCCGCTTCAGTTGTGTCTGACTCACTGCCTGACTCATTGCAACCCTCCGGCTCCTCTGTCCATGGGATTCTGCACGCAAGAATAGCGGAGTGTGTTGCCCTTCTCCAGGGGATCTTCCCAACCCAGGGATTGACCCAACACCTCTTACATCTCCTGCACTGGCAAGCAGGTTCACTACCACTAATATCATCTACCTGTATGTCATATGTTACACATATTTATAAAAGTTTATAAAGCACTTTTACAGGTATTATTTGATTTTGGTTTTTACCTTCACATATGATATACATATGTGATATATACATATGATATACATAAAAATAATCAGTGTCATTGTCTTCAGTTTATATATGGGAAGTCTAGAATTCAGAAAGGTGAAGTGTCTGCCTGTGTTCTGCATTTAAGAAGTGAAGCAACCATCTCAGGTCAGGGCAGTCAGGTCAGTCTCTCAGTCGTGTCCGACTCTGCGACTCCAGGTGTTTCTTGACTTCCTACTTTTGCATTCCAGTCCCCTATAATGAAAAGGACATCTTTTTTGGGTGTTAGTTCTAAAAGGTCTTGTAGGTCTTCATACAACCATTCAAGTTCAGCTTCTTCTAGATGGGCCTATTAGTAACTTTGCACTGCAGAGACACAAAAGACTAGGTGAATCGTTCTGTATCATATAATAAAAACATACCGATGGTCTTCATATTTTACTTTACAGGTTTACTCTCTTTTTCTCTTGTTACATTTTTCCAGTGCTGTTATTATGTCAAATATTCTATGAAATACCTCCCATACTGTATGTATTAGAAACAGCTCTATTTGTTCCATTCTCCCCAGAACTCCAGGGGGATTTTTGGATTTGGGGCTTTTTTTTTTTCCCTCTGGTTTTACATTTTGAAAGCCTTGCTCCAGCTCTCAAAGGATGCTGTTAAACACAGAATAAATATTGAATTGTCTCTCTATCCTCATGGTCTTCGTGGTGGCAAATAAATGTTTCTGTGAAAGAGTTTGCTCCCTGAAGACCCACAAGTGGTGGTTAGAAAGTGTCCACAAATTAAAGGCAATGAAAGAACAGTAACCACAAGTAATAAATGTTAGAAAAAAATATAAAATACATAAAATAGCTTTTATATGCATGTATAATCTAGACTCTAACCAGGTGGCTACCATGTAAGTGTTTTCCCAGTTATGAATGTTTTTATATATACAAAGATGCTTTCATAGCAGCAATCTGTGCAGGATAAATATTATCCATAATTACATGATTTCTTCTAAGTTTGAACAGTAGAGCAGTGTTAATCTGCAAGAAAACACCTCAAATTTTTAATCCATTCTAGTTTCTGAATTAGTTGTCATTCTGAAAGACTTCTGATTTAAGAAGGAAGGAAGGAAATACAGAATAAAAAACATTGATTCAACATTAGAAACCATTTCCAATGAGTTAGGAGATGTGAATGTATAATTTCTAATAACTTGTATTTCTTCTGATTTTAAAGTCATCAGGAATTTCATGGCCGCCCACTGCATATCTAGTTATCTTTTGGAAAACTCAAGAATGACATGGCAAAAATGAACATCAAAAGCCTGGGTATTCTCAGAATAGCTGGAGAAAGACAGAAACCAAATATTTGCCTATTTTCCCCACTAAGAATATTTCCTCTCTCCTTTATGCCTAATAAAAACCAAGTGTATCTTTCAGGGCTCATTTCAAAACCCTCTACAAACTGCGGTCTCCCTCTTCTGAAATCTCCTTTGCTCAGTCCTTGTTGATTCTGTATCTGCATTTTTCTCAAATCCGTCTGTTTCTCTGTCTCCGGTGACAGTGTCCCAGCCTACATCTTTATCATTCTTTGCTGAAAGAATAGCCATAGCACCCTAACTTTTCCTTGACTTCTGTCTTTTTCTCCACTGATGCCATTTGCCAACATCTACAGCTTAATGGTCCCAAAGAACCACTAAGAAAATGTCACTTTTCTGTTCAGGATAGGCTTCTCATTGCCTACCAAATAAAATAATAAGTATTTAATCCTGTGTTTTAGTCTTCTAAGAGATGTTACAGGGCTTCCCATGTGGCTCAGTGGGTAAAGAATCTGCCTTCAATACAGGAGATGCATGAGACACGGGTTCAATCCCTGGGTCAGGAAGATCCCCCGGAGGAGTAAATGGCAACCCACCGCAGTATTCTTGCCTGGGAAATCCCAAGCACAGAGATGCCTGGCGGGTTACAGTGCATGGGGTCAGGAAGAGAAGGACACAACTGAAGCAACTTAAGCATTTACACAAGAGCTGTTACAACTTGCCTTTTGTTCCCCAGCAGTCTCCCACTCATGCTACACTCAAACAGAACACAGCAATTCTTAATATCAGTTCAGACTGCGATCACTAACCTTTCTAAGTTTCCCCAAGTTCCTTTTCTCATATCCAAATAGTATCCAATTCTCAGAGCTCCATGTGAGTATTAACCTTCCTATTGCCTTTTCTGAACCTCTAACGTCAATATATTTACTTATGTTCTATGATAACCTTTTTACTCCATGCTTTTGTGCAAAAAGAATCACTATATTCTCTGGGAGTGAAACTCCCAGAAACTATAGTGAAACTATAGGGAGTCAAACTAGTTAAATCCAGAGATTTAATTTTGGCTATACTTATGTGAATCTGAGAAAGGATTAATCTGTGATAGTACCAACATCAGAGGATTGTTGAAGACTGTGAGTTAATACATGTAAGTTTCCTCAATAAGTACTCAGCATAAAGGTAAGCTACTGTTGTGTACATCTTCTCTCTCCTAATACAGTAGGACCTTGGGATGGGACTTCTAGCTACTCATCATTGCACCTCACCATGGTGTCAGAACACATGCCAATGCTCAACACATTTATGTTGAAAAAACACTGAAGAAAAAGTCATATTTTGTGTCTTTCAGTGTCTTAGAGCAACAGAATTCTGTAAAAGACCATTGTTTACTGATGATCTCAGCAGTCTTGCCCCCTCCCCCTTATGATGTAGATGGGAATGATGAATGGGACTTGAAGTGTGTAACCCAATGTCCCCCATAAGAATGCTTCCCATTCTTCCTAAAGGTGAGAGAGGTCATCCTTGCTCATTCCCTTTCTCCAAAGAGTTAGAAACATTAGTGGCAAGGAGACATAGGAGAGGAGACATGAACAGTAGACCCAGAGAAATCTCATTCCAAAGTTTTATTTACACAACTCTGAAAGATATTCTTTGTGTCATACACAATTCTAAGCAGGAGAAATTAGGAATTAGCAGACCGTGTACATGCTCAACTGGAATATCCAACATTCTGAGGAACATCTTTTTCTATCACTTGATGAGGAGATCAAACCAGTCAATCCTAAAGGAAATCAGTCCTGAATATTCACTGGAAGGACTGATGCTGAAGCTGAAGCTCCAATACTTTGGCCGCCTGATGTGAAAAGTCAACTCATTAGAAAAGATCCTGATGCTGGTAAAGATTGATGGCAGAAGGAGAAGGAGACGACAGAGGACAAGATGGTTGGATGACATCACTGACTCAATGAACATGAGTTTGAGCAAGCTCTGGGAGATGGCGAAGGGCAGGGAAGCCTGGCGTGCTGTAGTCCATGCGGTCACAAAGAGTCAGACATGACTGAGCTACTGAACAACAACAAATGTACATTTGAAGAGGATGGGATGCCAACTCTGAGTTGTGCACAGAAATTCATGAAAAAGGATTGGCTACAGAATCAGAAAGTCAACAATCAGAGGCATATGGTATTTATTTAGGGATTCTTAGACTCTGATGTGTAACATTAATCCAGGCACAGACAGAATGAAAAGTAAGATTTCTCCAAATGGCACTCATGTCTGAACACCAGCTTTATAAATACCAAATTACTCATCAACCTGGAATATGTGTATTTTTTTAGGAGTACCTATGTTTAGCATCTAAAGTTTCTTAAGAAAGGACATTTATGATGGATACATTTTGTCAAATCTGTAATTTTGCATATATGTACACTAAGCTAGAAAGGCTGTATTTTTACTAAAATACTAAAGCTGTTTTTTCACATTAATAATGTGTGTGTTCTCCTGTGGAAAAGAAGAGTTTCCTTAGCTTTGCTGTCAGTCTGTATCATCAACAATCATAAAAATTGTAACAGAAAAAGAGCTACCATTTGCTGAGTGTGCGCTTCATGATTGGTATTATAATGTTGAAAATAAGCCTACAAGGCAGGTATTATTATTCCTGCTTTAGAGGGAATGGAGGCTCAGAGTAGTTAAAAGGTTTGCCAAAAGTCATGTCATTAATCAGCAGCAGAGCCAAGACAAATTCACATGTCTCATTACAAAGTCCCTTCACTAGTTCTAGTTCACAAGTTTGGATTTACAAAGTTTTATAAGTTTTACTTATAAATTTATTGTATTTATAAATGTTTAAAGTTTTGTTCTCTATACACTTCAGTCCTACTTTTGATCCCCCTGCCACATGCTTAGGGCTATGTCCTGCCTCTGACCAACTACCCAACATGCACAAATTTATTAGCAGTGCTCTTAGCAATTCCCTCCTGGGGCCCTCGGAGAAGACAATGGCACCCCACTCCAGTACTCTTGCCTGGAAAATCCCATGGATGGGGGAGCCTGGCAGGCTGCAGTCCATGGGGTCGGGAAGAGTCAGACACGACTGAGCGACTTCATTTTCACTTTTCACTTTCATGCATTGGAGAAGGAAATGGCAACCCACTCCAGTGTTCTTGCCTGGAGAATCCCAGGGACGGGGGAGCCTGGTGGGCTGCCGTCTCTGGGGTCACACAGAGTCGGACATGACTGAAGCGACTCAGCAGCTTTGCAGCCTGGGACCCTGGATGTAAATCTGTCTAAGCACTTGTTTCCTAACACTGGACCTTTTCTCATGCCTCACTTTCTTCAATAACATACTTTCAGAGTGATTATGTACACCTCAATATTAGTGGGAAACAAAAATGAGAAAGAGAAATTTCCTGGACAGGTTTTCTAGACTTTCTCAGATTTCCTGATGGAGAAGTGCTTTCCCTTCATCTGTCACAAGAGCCCTCTTATGTGTCATTAAAGTGAAAGTGTTAGTTGTTCAGCCATTTCCGACTCTTTGTGACTCCATGGACTATAGCCCACCAGTCTTCTCTGTCTCTGCAAGAATACTCGAGTAGGTTGCCATTACCTTCTCCAGGAGATCTTCCTGATCCAGGGATCAAACCCAGATGTCCTGCATTGCAGGCAGATTCTTTACCATCTGAGCCACCAGGGAAACCCCCTTATGTATCATACCTCATGAAAAATAGTTTAAAAGTCTCTATGAAAAGGAGTGTAGTCAGAGTTGAGGACATGCAACGAGGGTTATAAAAAGTAATGTTTGTACACACATGTTCACTGTTCATACCAGCAATACTCACAATAGCCAAGGGGCAGAAGCAACCCAAGTATCCATCCATGGAAGAACACTTGGATTCTTAAATGGATCAACAAAATGTGATATATACACACACTGGAATATTACTCAGCCTTAAAAAGGAAAGAAATTCTGACACACACCACATTATATTAAACCTTAAGGACATTATGCTAATGAAATAAGTAAGTCACAAAAAGATAAATTCTGTCTGACTCCACTTCTGTAAGTTATTTAGAATAGTCAAATTCATTAAAATATAAAATAGAGTGGTGGTTGGCATGGGCTTTGGAGAGAGGGAGAAGTTAGGGGAACTTGTCATTTAAAGGGTATATGGTTGCTCTATTACAAGATGAAAAGTTCTAGAGATTGGTTGCACAACAATGTAAGTATAATTCATACTACTGAACTTCACATTTATAAATGGTTAAGATGATAAAGTGTATATTATGTGTGTTTTGCCACAGCAACTAAAAAAAAAAAAAAAACTGGCAGGAAAGGTAAATTTCTATGATTTCAGTATGAGAAATAAAGACATTTGGAGAATGTAGAATAACAGAAAATAATGAACAGTGGTAGCAACAGCTAATTCTCAAATCTAAAATGATCCCCCACTTTATCCTGGAAACTATTCTTAAGTGTCTGGTTTAGGGGACAAGCAGGAATAAATGTGAACCTAAACAATTAGGTCCGTCTAGGCAAGGCTATGGTTTTTCCTGTGGTCATGTATGGATGTAAGAGTTGGACTGTGAAGAAGGCTGAGCACCGAAGAATTGATGCTTTTGAACTGTGGTGTTGGAGAAGACTCTTGAGAGTCCCTTGGACTGCAAGGAGATCCAACCAGTCCATTCTGAAGGAGATCAGGCCTGGGATTTCTTTGGAAGGAATGATGCTAAAGCTGAAACTCCAGTACTTTGGCTACCTCATGAGAAGATTTGACTCATTGGAAAAGATTCTGATGCTGGCAGGGATTGGGGGCAGGAGGAGAAGGGGACAACAGAGGATGAGATGGCTAGATGGCATCACTGACTCAATGGACGTGAATGTGAGTGAACTCCAGGAGTTGGTGATGGACAGGGAGGCCTGGCATGCTACGATTCATAGGGTTGCAAAGAGTCGGACACGACTGAGCGACTGAACTGAACTGAACTGAAATAATTAGGACTTCATTTTATATATTGATATGAATTATTTGGGTAAGTGCTGTTATCCTTCACAATCTTTTTAAAACTTAAAAATCAGTCAGATTAATGACTTTCTCTCCCATAAATTTAATTTAAATTTAATTTAAAGGTAGAATGACTGTCTTTGAATTAACAGTAAATTGAGTCCTTCTAATTGAACATATTCAGCTATTGGTATTTTGTGGCAACTATTTCATTTTTTATTGACAAGATATTTCCATGATATGATTAGGTTTTGTTACCAAGTCCAAGCTCGCTCTACTTATCAAAAGGAGACAAGGTGCTGAGTCAAGGAAAATTACTTTATTCAAGGAAAATTACTTTATTCAGAAAGCCAGGTGGCTGAGAGGATGTCAGGCTCAGTTCAGTTCAGTTCAGTCACTCAGTCCTGTCTGACTCTGTGTGCCTCCATAAACTGCATCACCCCAGGCCTCCCTGTCCATCACCAACACACAGAGTTCAACCAAACCTATGTCAGTTGAGTCGGTAATATCATCCAACCATCTCATCCTGTCATCCCCTTCTCCTCCTGCCCTCAGTCTTTCCATCAGGGTCTTTTCAAATGAGTCAGCTCTTCATATCAGGTGGCCAAAGTACTGGAGTTTCAGCTTCAAAATCAGTCCTTCCAATGAACATTCAGGACTGATCTCCTTTAGAATGGACTGGTGGGATCTCCTTGCAGTCCAAGGGACTCTCAAGAGTCTTCTCCAACACCACAGTTCAAAAGCATCAATTCTTCAGTGCTCAGCCTTCTTTGTAGTCCAACTCTCACATCCATACATGACTACTGGAAAAACCATAGCCTTGACTAGACGGACCTTTGTTGACAAAGGTATATCTCTGCTTTTGGATATGCTATCTAGGTTGGTCAGGACTTTCCTTCCTAGGAGTAAGCATCTTTTAATTTCATGGCTGCAGTCACCACCTGCAGTCATTTTGGAGCCCCAAAATATAAAGTCTGACACTGTTTCCACTGTTTCCCCATCAATTTGCCATGAAGTGATGGGACCAGATGCCATGATCTTTGTTTTCTGAATGTTGAGCTATAAGCCAACTTTTTCACTCTCCTCTTTCACTTTCATCAAGAGGCTTTTTAGTTCCTCTTCACTTTCTACCATAAGGGTGGTGTCGTCTGCATATCTGAGGTGACTGACATTTCTCCCAGCGATCTTGATTCCAGCTTGTGCTTCATCCAGCCCAGCATTTCTCATGATGTACTCTGCGTATAAGTTAAATAAGCAGGGAGACAATATACAGCCTTGATGTACTCCTTTTCCTGTTTGGAACCAGTCTGTTGTTCCATGTCCAGTTCTGCCTGACTGTTGATTCCTGACCTGCATATAGGTTTCTCAAGAGGCAGGTCAGGTGGTCTGATATTCCCATCTCCTTCAGAATTTTCCACAGTTTATTGTGACCCACTCAGTCAAAGGCTTTGGAATAATCAATAAAGCAGAAATAGATGTTTTTCTGGAACTCTCTTGCTTTTTCCATGATCCAGCGATGTTGGCAATGTAATCTCTGGTTCCTCTGCCTTCTCTAAAGCCAGCTTGAACATCAGGAAGTTCACAGTTCACGTATTGGTGAAGCCTGGCTTGGAGAATTTTGAGCATTACTTTACTAGCGTGTGAGATGAATGCAATTGTGCGGTAGTTTGAGCATTCTTTGGCATTGCCTTTCTTTGGGATTGGAATGAAAACTGCCCTTTTCCAGTCCTGTGGCCACTGCTGAGTTTTCCAAATTTGCTGGCATATTGAGTGAGGCACTTTCACAGCATCATCTTTCAGGATTTGAAATAGCTGGAATTCCGTCACCTCCACTAGCTTTGTTTGTAGTGATGCTTTCTAAGGCCCACTTGACTTCATATTCCAGGAATCTGGTTCTAGGTGAGGGATTACACCATAATGAATATCTGGGTTTGAACATCTTTTTTGTACAGTTCTTCTGTGTATTCTTGCCACCTCTTCTTAATATCTTCTGCTTCTGTTAGGTCCATACCATTTCTGTCCTTTATTGAGCCCATCTTTGCATGAAATGTTCCCTTGGTGGCTCTAATTTTCTTGAAGAGATCTCTAGTCTTTCCCATTCTGTTGTTTTCCTCTCTTTTTTTGCATTGATCACTGAGGAAGGCTTTCTTATCTCTCCTTGCTATTCTTTGGAACTCTGCATTCAGATGCTTATATCTTTCATTTTCTCCTTTGCTTTTCACTTTCTTTTCACAGCTATTTGTAAGGCCTCCTTAGACAGCCATTTTGCTTTTTTGCATTTCTTTTTTGGGGGGATGGTCTTGATTCCTGTCTCCTGTACAATGTTCCAGACCTCCATCCATAGTTCATCAGGCACTCTGTCTATCAGATCTAGTCAATTAAATTAAATCAATTTATCAATTAAATAAATTGATTAAATAATTAATTAAATTAATCAATTAAATCAATTTATCATTCCCACTGTATAATCATAAGGGGTTTGATTAGGTCATACCAGAATGGTCTAGTTGTTTTTCCCCACTTTCTTCAATTTAAGTCTGAATTTGGCAATAAGGAGTTCATGTTCTGAACCACAGTCAGCTCCCAGTCTTGTTTTTACTGACTGTATAGAGCTTCTTCATCTTTGGCTGCAAAGAATATATAATCAATCTGATTTCGGTATTGGCCATCTGGTGATGTCCATGTGTAGAATCTTCTCTTGTGTTGTTGGAAGAGGGTGTTTGCTATGACCAGTGCTTTCTCTTGGAAAAACTCTATTAGCCTTTGCCCTGCTTCATTCTGTACTCCAAGGCCAAATTTGCCTGTTACTCCAGGTATTTCTTGACTTCCTACTTTTGCATTCCAGTCCCCTATAATGAAAAAGACATCTTTTTGGGGTGTTAGTTCTAAAAGGTCTTGTAGGTCTTCATAGAACCGTTCAACTTCAGCTTCTTCAGCGTTACTGTTAGGGGCATAGACTTGTATTACTATGATAGTGAATGGTTTGCTTTAGAAACAAACAGAGATCATTCTGTCGTTTTTGAGATTGCACTCAAGTACTGCATTTCAGACTCTTTTGTTGACTGTGATGGCTATTCCATTTCTTCTAAGGGATTCCTGCCCACAGTGGTAGATATAATGGTCATCTGAGTTAAATTCACCCATTCCAATCTTGTCACCTCCTGTTTGATCACTTCCAATTTGCCTTGATTCATGGACCTAAGATTCCAGGTTCCTATGCAATATTGCTCTTTACAGCATCAGACCTGGCTTCTATCACCAGTCCCATCCACAATTGGGTGTTGTTTTTGCTTTGCTCCATCCCTTCATTCTTTCTGGAATTATTTCTCCACTGATCTCCAGTAGCATATTGGGCACCTACTGACCTGGGGAGTTCATCTTTCAGTGTCCTATCTTTTTGGCTTTTCATAGTGTTCATGGGGTTCTCAAGGCAAGAAGACTGAAGTGGTTTGCTATTCCCTTCTCCAGTGGACCACTAGCACCTCAAAATACTACCTTATCAGGATGAGGAGAGGTTTGTTGGTGTCTCAGACAGTAAAGAATCTGCCTGCAATGCAGGAGACCCAGGTTCTATCCTTGGGTCGGGAAGATCCCCCAGAGAAGTGAATGGCTACCCACTCCAGTACTCTTGCCTGGAGAATCCAAGGACAGAGGAGTCTGGTGCCCTAGAGTCCATGGGGTCACAAAGAGTTGGACACAACTGAGAGATTAACACTTACATTTTCATGGGTGGCTGGATACCAGGCTCTTTTATAGATTAGAGATGGGTGGAGGGGGAGAGGTGAGATTAAAAGGATATTAATCTTGCAAACATTTCCCAGAATGGCAAGCCTCAGTCAGGGGATATGTTAATTTATTCCTTCCTGTCATCCACAGGTGGACAGGGTTTGAAAGAAAGGCGCTTTAGTTTAAACAGTCAGCAAAAGGGCAGGATTCTCTGAGGCAGGCCATTCTGTATGATTACAATAATAAAAGCAAAAAAAAAAAAAAGCAAGTCAAAGAAACAGTTCCAACATGGAGTCAGAATTGGCTTCTCTGCAACAGTTTATTTGTGGTATAAATATTTGTCAGTTATTGCACACGCAAGGATGTCTAAGAGATGTCTCACATAAAGCAATTCTTAAAACTATCCCTACCCTCATCTTCTTCTTTTCAGTAAATGACACCTCTAACATCCAGTTATCAAACCAAAAATCTAGGAGTCCTTCTAGCTCATTCCCTAAAACCTTTCCCACATAATCCAATCTGCCAGCATTTGTTTGAATACATCTTATATAAGAAGAAAGGAAAGTTGAGACTCTGGACAGCTGTGTTCAAAACAGAAATAATCATAAGTATTCTCATAATAAAAGTACATGTAAATATCATCAAGCTGTCACTGGCAAAGTCCACGAACAATTCCCAGGAAATAAAAAATAGGCTCTGGGTAATAAAACAAAATCTAACCTTTTTCTTTTATTTTGTGATTTGTCTAGTCTCACTTGCTTACAGGGTGCTGCATGCAGAGGCCTGGTCTCCACACTTCAGATGCTGCCCTTGGCACTTCAGCTACACAGACCATGTGCAGAAAGAAGCACTGCACAGGCACCTCAATTTAAGATGTCGGCCGCAGTCCTGTGCCCAGATGCTTCCTCTCACAGCGCGTCTGGGGCCAAGAGGAGCACTCCTGCGCCT
>NW_011491028.1:2650744-2676187 GCF_000754665.1 Bison bison bison | reverse complement strand
GTGCCATTTTAAAGAAAAAAAAAAAAAAAAACTTTGCTTCTGAACTGAACTTAATCTTGATATTTGGCTCCAATAACACAACATGGGTCAGGAAGGACCCAGCTGCAAAAGATCAGCAACAAAGTCAGCCCCCTGAACAAACCTGAAATACATCCACTTCTTTCCACCCCCACTTCTAGTAGCTGGAGAACCCACTGTTGACACCCCACTCCAGTACTCTTGCCTGGAAAATCCCATGGACGGAGGAGCCTGGTAGGCTGCAGTCCATGAGGTCGCGAAGAGTCGGACACGACTGAGCGACTTCACTTTCACTTTTCACTTTCATGCATTGGAGAAGGAAATGGCAACCCACTCCAGTGTTCTTGCCTGGAGAATCTCAGGGACGAGGCGGGGCGCCTCATGGGCTGCCGTCATTGGGGTCGCAGAGAGTCAGATAGGACTGAAGCGACTTAGCAGCAGCAGCAGCCACTGTTGTTACTTACATGAACCACCATCGTGCTTTCTAATGTTGTCTTTTCTTCTATTTTCAAATCCAGCTCCACCCCTCCAATCTATTCTCTACAGGTTAGGGAAAATGATCACATTACAATCTAAGTCATATTTTGCCACTCCCTGCTTAAGATTTTTTTTTTTTTATTTCTCCCCCCACTACACACACACTCATTAATCAGATATATGTTGTTATCTGCTCACTGTGTACCTGGAATTAGTTTCATTGCTGAGACATGGTAGGGAACAAGACAGACAGAAATTCCTGCTTCATGTAACTTAAATTCTAATGAGGGGAAATAGACAATAAACTGGGAAAAAAGTAAATTAGGAAGCATGTTAGTTAGTGATAAATACTGTGAAAAATAATAAATTAGGGAAGTGGGCAAGGGTAAGAGGAGTTACAACATTAAATAGAATGGTCAGGAAAAGGCGCCACTGTGAAGGTGTCTTTTGAGTAAAGATCTGATGGAGGTGAGGCAGCAGGCAGATGGAGTTTGCAGGGAATGATTTTCCAAGGAGAAGAAAGAGCACCTTCCAAGGAACAGCGGAGAAGCAGAGTGAGTGAGGGTGAGAGAAATCAGAGGAGTCTGAGATTAGAGACTAGGATCCTGTAGAACCTGGATGAGGTGTTGAGTTGGGAAGAGATGTGTTCTGACTTGGTTAAGAGGAACATGGGCTACTGTGATGGGGTTGTCTGAAGGGGAACAAGGACTGAGGCAAGGATACTAGCTAGAACTTCACTGCAGTCCTTGAGCCAAAATATGCTCAGCTTCTGTAGGTGCAGCAGAAAGGAGTCAAGGATGACTTCCAAGTTTTTAGTCTGATCCACTGGAAGCTCAAAGTTGCCATTATCTAAGACAAGTCCAAAGAAACAAAAGATTTGGGGAGGACATATCAGGAACTTGGTTTTGCATGGGACAAAAAGTCTAATATTTGAGACATATTAGATTTCCAAGCAGAGATTTCAAGTAGGGGGTTGGATATTGGGGTTTCGAGTACAGAGGAGAAGGACAGGCTAGGGATACATATTTGGTGGTTATTCGTATATAGATATTATTTGAAGCCATGGGGCTGGGTGAGGTCATCGAAACAGTGACTGCAAATAGATAAGGGGACAAGTCCTGAAGACTTAACCCAATGTACACTGGAAGATAAGGAGGAGGCAGCAAAGGTGACTGAGAAGAAACAGCCAGAGAAGGTGAAGGTAAATGGGTAGCATGTAGTATCTGAAAGTGTGAGTGTTAGTCTCTCAGCATGTCCAGCTCTTTGCCTCTCCATGCACTATAGACCCACTAGGCTCCTCTCTCCATGAAATTCTTCAGGCAAGAATACTAGAGTGGGTTGCTATACCCTTCTCCAGGGGAACTTCCTGACCCAAGGATTGAACCTGGGTCTCCTGCTGAGTGAAAACCAAGGAGGAAGGAAAAATTAGCTTTGTTAAATGCCTCATATAGGTTGAGCAAAATTAGACTAAGTATGCTGCTGCTGCTGCGGCTAAGTCGCTTCAGTCGTGTCCAACTCTGTGCGACCCCATAGACGGCAGCCCACCAGGGTCCCCCGTCCCTGGGATTCTCCAGGCAAGAGTACTGGAGTGGGGTGCCATTTCCTTCTCTAATGCATGAAAGTGAAAAGTCAAAGTGAAGTGATTCAGTTGTGTCTGACTCTTAGCAACCCCATGGACTGCAGCCCACCAGGCTCCTCCATCCCTGGGATTCTCCAGGCAAGAGGACTGGAGTGGGGTGCCATTATCTTCTCTAATGCATGAAAGTGAAAAGTCAAAGTGAAGTGATTCAGTTGTGTCTGACTCTTAGCGACCCCATGGACTGCAGCCTCCCAGGGTCCTCCATCCCTGGGATTCTCCAGGCAAGAGCACTGGAGTGGGGTGCCACTCATGTTCTAAAATTCCTCTTAGTGGAACTTGAAAGCTCCTACATGTCTGATCTCCATTACCTCTCTGACTTTGTCTATTATTCTCTCCCTTCTTCAGTACGGCCTGGCCTCTGACTACCTCTGCAGTCTTGTTTCCTTACTGTCTCTCACATTCACTCTACTTAGCTATGGATACTGGTCTTCCTTCTGTTTTTCCAGCCCATCTATATTTTGTCTTCTGTCGTTCTCACTGCCTAAAATGCTCTTTCTCCTCATTATTACTTTCTATCATTAGTTTCTTTTCATGACCACCCACTCGAAAACACCAGTATCACCAATACTATTTCTAACTCCTTCTGTTTACTATCACACCACTTGATTCTATTCACTTTATATTATTTTTCTTGACACTCCAAAATTAACAGTTTATTATTTGTCTCTTCACATGAGAGCAAGGATCTAGTCCATCTTGTTCTCTGCTTTACCTCAGGCTAAATCAGAACTGATAAGTATTTGATAAATACTTGTGGAATACAGTAATTGATCTATATCCCAAAAGATGAACAAAATCATGTATAAAATACTCTGGTGAATAATTTTGAACTTAGAAGTACAGAAAAAGAAATCCAGGGTATATTTTCATTTGAGATGATATAAAGTATATTTTCAAGTTTCTTTCAATTTAGATAAAACCAAAAATATAGGCAGCCTTTACCAATTTATTTGAGACATCATCTATCTCATTTCTACAGCACCTCAAATATAACCGTATATTTGCCTAATAATGCTACAGCACTATAGCCTCACATTATTTTTCAAAGCTCTCTAGTTGTAATAGCTTTTTCCTTATATAGGTAGCAACACATCCTGGTTGTTTACTAAAAAATTGTTGAAATGAGTGAATGCATTAATACTGAAATCCTTGAGTAGCTGGTGAATAGTCAAGTTTTCTCATCCATTCGTTTCCTACCATCCTTCTCAAGATGGTTTCCTTTTAGAAAGTCTAAATGAACACTACTTATCATTGAAATCTTTTTTTTTTTTTTTAATCTCTCTAATTAAATTCAGGGGACAACTAGAAGTGGGGTATGGGCAGGTTTTACGTTTGAAAACTCGCTGTGCTCTTTCATCTCCCTTCTGCAGTCTTACACTCATTGTTTGTTGCTTCTAAAGCAGTAAATGTTGTTTGTCTTAGTTGCAAAACCAAGACTAGGAAACTTTGAAGTGTTTTCTGTTGCTTAATGTCACCTACTGTTCCTGTCAGCAAACTGAGATAAACCTGATGGACTGAGGTGTCTGGTCTAATTCCTTTATTGACACATAGTCCTGTCTTCAAACACCAGTGTAAATGCATAAGTACTGAGATAGTAATGTGTCAGTAATAGGCTGCCAGATAAATGCCATTGTTTAGGTACTGATCCCTGCTTCCTAAGGTCCAAACAGCTCAAAAATCTTACAAATTAGCACCTCGCTGAGATCAAAGAATTGTCTTTTCTTTCTGCAATTACCTACTTGGAGAGCTGAGCAAGCAAATGAGACTAGTTTAAGCTCTCTCTCTCTCTCTCTCCAGCCCAAATCTTTCTTTTGAGGAGAACAAATGGTGGAATTATACACCTTTTCAGAGGAGGTGGTTAAGAACAAGAGACTTTTACTTTATTTTGCCGTGTAAGAATGAAGGGATTCTGTATTTTTATGTTAATTATTTATTATATCCCCATATATTGCAATTCTTATTGCTAAAATGAGTGGAAAGAAGCATGTTCATCCTTAACAACCAGTCTTTTGGGATCAAACTTCAAATTACAGAAACAAAAATAGTTTTAAATTCAGTGTCATCATAGTACCTACAACCTCAAACAAAAGCTATGAGAAATTTAAGTATTTTCTGAAGAAGTGAAAATTTAGACTGCAAATCTAGTTTCAGACTTATATCTTAAACAGAAAAGTATACTGTTAGTTTAAATTCAAACTAAATGAACCTTATTTATTCATTAAGTAGGTTTCCTTGCCCTAAGAATATTCTGGTTCCATTAGCCTATGTCCAAAATGATTTTGTTTTTTAATTTGAAGACATTGAGAAATGAGAAAATAAAAGTTATTTACACAATGTCATTGACTTTACACCATTTAGTAATCATGTCTTTCATACTAGTAATATAACCTAGAAACAAAACAATCAAATGCCATGGTTTAGGACAATATTGGCTTATTTATAAGAAAAGCAAGATTTTTTTTTCCCCAGTGACAGACTTTTATGTAAATGAAGAAAACGTACTTTCAAATTCTAACAATACAGTGACCAAATTTTGTCTTAGTCAAAGTCTTGACACCTATGAAAGAACAGTTTAAAAAAAATGAAAATTGACTATATTCTTCTCTTTGAAAAGTAATTACCAGGAACAGTTAATATGGACATCCTTTTTTCAAATATATGTTTTACTTCACTATTCATGACCGTGGTTTATAGAGGAGTATTAAATATGTTTCTTATGCTAAAGAGTTCATGAAAATGAGCAAATTTTAATATAATTTTTCTCATTTTAATTTTAATATAATTTGTCTAAAACTACCATCTGCAGAAAAATTCTAGCATCCTTGGAACCATCCCAGGTTAGAGTAAGACTCCCTCCAAGATTCTATAATCTCAAAGTTTCAGGAATGCTAATAACTCCAACCTATGACAACTAGCTATGAGACCATCAACATGCAGACAATTTTAGAAGAATTCTGATAATTATCATAAAACATGGTCTCTTCAGTAACTCTTGAAATTATGCTTAAGCATTTTATTATATTTAGCCTCTTAATAACTCCGTTGGCTTCTGATGTTAAAGAAAAACATGAGGAAAAAGTAGAAACATTAAACCAGTGCAGGGTAGTCAAATGGCAAAGAAACTCAAACATATATTCATTGTGAACACTTTTCAACAGGTATAACTCAAACTTTTATTTACATACTCAAGAAATTTTACTTTGTGGCCAAAACTCGGAATTGGCAAAGCAACAGGGACAAGAATATCAACTATTTTAACTGTTCTACCTTTCAGTGGAGAGGGATTTACATAGAATAGATGAAGGAGCATAGTATTTGATGGTGGAATGCCCAACAGGGCTGAAGTCTTTCCATCTATGTGACTGAGGCAACTCATTTATATTACAGAGCCTCAATTTCTCCCTGTCTAATATAACATAACAAGTCAGCCTTTCCACATTATTATAGAGCTGTTGTGATGATCCCATGGTATTTTCCAGGCAAGAATACTGAAGAAGGTAGCTGTTCTGTTCTCCAGGGGATCTTCCCAATCCAGGAATTGAACCTGGGTCTCCGGCACTTCTTCCCTGGGCTTCCCTGGTGGTTCAGATGGTAAAGAATCTGCCTGCAATGTGGGAGATTTAGGCTTGATCCCTGGGTTGGGAAGATCCTCTGAAAAAGGGAACAGCTACCCACTCCTGTATTCTTGGGTTTCCCTGATGGCTTAGATGGTAAAGAATCTGTTTGCAATACGAGGGACCCGGGTTTGATCCCTGGGTTAGGAAGATCTCCTGGAGGAGGGCATGGCAACCTACCCCAGTATTCTTGCCTAGAGAATCCCCATGGACAGAAGAGCCTGGTGGGTTACAGTCCATGGGGTCACAAAGAGTTGGACATGACTGAGTGATGAAGCACTCCCATGTTGCAGGCAGATTCTTTACCCTCTGAGCCACCAGGGAAGCCAGATCTAATCACAGAGGAAATATATTTATAGATATTTGCTGATAAATGTTTTGTCCCAGAAGATGATCTATTTTACGTCACGGAGCCTAAAAAAAGATCTACTGCAAGCCACTGAAGTACACAAACGAGTCTGAATAATCAAAAAGGAAGCATGTTTAATTAACTAACCTATACGAAAAAGGAAGTTATGGAGCCTGGAAAGGAAATTTCCCTTTCGTATTGGTATTCATTCCTACTTTCCTTGAAATAGAGATTGTGATACTCCACCAGCAATACTCAGGCCCCAATTCTGATTTGGGTATTGGAGGGAAGGGTCTAAGGACACTTGAACTGAGACTGCCAATGAGTCTCCCAGGGCAGACTGCAGAATCATGGATGTTAATTTGTAAACTTACCTTGCTATTCAGACTTGGGCAGTTCAATGCCACATTAGACTCAATTTTTAGCCTCAACTTAGTAATAATGTCTCTGAGATTAATGAGCCATGAAATGGACCTTTCTACTTTCTTGTTTTTCTTAAACCTACGAGGAAAATATAAGCTCCTGTGCTTTCATGTTATACCTCTTTTTGGTCTCTGTAACAAAAAGTAACTGCGGCATGTAAATTTGGCCAGTGTATGCGACAACATTCATTTCTATACTCTAAGTAATAGTTGTAGAGGAAGGAAGGTAAACTTTTGATGCTGTTCCATAACTGAGCAAGCTGGGACACCCCTGGGTGCATTTTGTGCTTACACAAGCACCTGAATGCAGAGCTGCCAGCCTGGGTCCATGTGTCAAATTCTGCTGAAGCCCTGAAAGCACCTGTTGTGAAAAGCTAGAAAAAAAGACTTGGCTACCAAACCTCGTGTTGATTTTTGTCACCCTTTTGAGCAAATAGCCTTTGCAGATCAATGGTCTACTCATTTATTTTTGAGAATGTTTTCCTTTGAATTTCCTTTACTCTCAGTGTGGTTTCAGAAACTAGTCTGTTAGAAAATAATCTTTTTCATGGAGTAGAAGAATATAATACTCAGAGTGGTCAAATTCTGAAGTTCAAAGATGCTATTTTTTTTTTGCTTTTCTGCAAGTCTTATTTTCAGTTCATTGCCTTGATACTAATGACAGCCCATCACCTTCTCTGTTGCAGATTTGGATAGCGTATTGTCACACAATATGAAACAGCATTAAAATTCATTGTGCCAAAAGAATCCCAAAATGTACAAATTCTGATTTTTTTTTTTTTTTGCTTTCTCATGTTTAAAATTTTAAATTTATTTTATGTCAAAAACATCAGGAAATTTGTTCCTTATAAGAACTGAGGGATCATTATTAAATAAAACTTACAGTAATTGTGCTTTGTAAGAGTTCTTCAGAAAGAAGTATCCAGAGTTAGCCAGAGGAAGGGAAGGGAGAAATGCATGCCCGAATGCAAAGGACCTAGTGTTTTTCCAGCAGGGTACTGAAAACTCATTCTTTTGGTGAGGGGAAGGTAAACAACTCTCTCTTTACTGTGATTCATTTCTTGGTCTAAGTTCTTTCCCAGAGGAAGAGTGGACTCTCTCCTGAGTCTCTGTTGACTTATCTGGCTGCCAACAAAGGAAGGTTACTAGTCTCTTGGAATCCATATAATTATATTCCTGTGGGTACTTATGAGGAGCCATCAGCTCTGTCCTTGCACACCCCACTTCTAGGCTGGCCTCCATCTGTGGGTGGTGAGAACTTAAAAGAAAACATTTTCTGACCTACTTTATACCTCATAAATCAAACTTTATCCCCTCAAACAACATTCTAATACCATCTTGTTTATAAGTGCCAAACTGAATCACATCTAATTTTACTTTCCTGTTTACCTCCTATATGGTCAAAATTAGTATTATTCTCATAATAAAATTTTAGCAGATAATGTATCATTTATCATTCACACCCTCACAGAATGCTAGGAAATTTTAAAAACATTTAAGAAAGTCAGACCACCAATGCTCTTCATTTAAATAAGTTCTGGCTAAAGGTTTAACCATAATGTTCCTTCAGTGCTACTCAAAAAATGTTTATTTATTTATGTTTTTATATAACACTTCTCCTTTGAAGAAAGAATTTGATGTAGTTCCCAGAAATGTATATGTACCAATGGAAGAAAAACAGACCAATTGGTGGAAAATATAAACAATGAGAAAGATAAATAGATTGGAAAATAATTAAGGTAGGATAAATTAAGGTCAGTACACACAGTACTGGTCCTTAGGATCCTTCTAGATATGCTACACAGAGATAGCAATTTTGACACAGATTATCCTAATCAGGCAGCGAATATGGTTTGAAAGTACAATCAGGCATGAGACTAGCCATGTTACTGGCCAAAATCAAACACTTGGAGAGCACACACTTTCTGTGATATGTGAAGAATTTTTCCTATGGTTTCTCAGGGACCATGAGTGGACACTGAGTGCTTAGTGACTGCTAGTGGGAAAAGAGACTTCTGGAGAAGAAGGTGAAATGAATGGCAGTGTTGAAGGGTGGCAGTGAGAGGGAAGGTCTTTATCATATTTAATGTGAGCTTCTAGTGATTAATGAGTTTGTGATGCCAGATTTGAGTATGTGTGTTTGATTCCAGGAAAGCTGGAGTCCAGCAGTTTGTATAAGAGCTAAATTCATGGGTATGGAGTTTTCTGCCCAGGACCCTGAGCTACCTTTATTGCAAATTCGTCAGAGTAAGCCCCTGTGCACCAAGCAATCAGGCTTACCACTTATTATTTACAAATCTTCCGGAGCTCTCAACTAATAGCCCCAAATTTCTGGATTTCTAGAATTCCTTGCCCCTCTGTTCTAAACACAGTGCAGAAGGGGTTAGGGATCTAGATATTCAGGGGAGACTTGTTCTACAATCTATAGGATATCACTTTTTTACTTAGAGATACAGAAGGTAGATTTAAGTATGGTCATTTGGAAGTTACTTGCCCTATTTGTAATAGAGGTCTCAATTTCATAGCTTGCTTTTTGTTAGAAAAAAGGACTTTCTCTTATTGAGTGCCTACTCTATTGAAGTACAAGATAAACATTAAGATGTTTTCTAAGAGATGAAAAATTTGAAAGCACCAAACCTTACATATTAGCAGCGGCAGAGCCTCTAAGGAAATTATGAATATGAAATTTACAGAAATATGCATGCATCCCATGCCACTGAGGTGAAGCATAAGCCTCATTAATTTTTCATAGGAAATCTCTCTGATGGTTCCTCCTGTAATTTTCAGAGCAAACAATGATATATTAATACATAATATTCTTTCTATCTAACATAAGACAAAATTTCTTAGGTTAATCAGACAGAGATCACCTATCCAATTATTAGAGTTGCCATATTTTGCAAATAAAAATAGAAGACTATTAAATTTAAATTTCACTATGCAACAAATAATTTTTGAAATGTATATTCCATAAAATGTTTGGAACACATTTATTCTTAAAAATGCTCTCGTGGTATCTGAAATTCAGATTTATCTTCTTAGCCTGTTTTTTACTTGGCAACCCTATGAACAATAAACAGTCAGGCTTTTAAATGCAGATTTATTGTGCATAAAACTCAAGTATATATTACTTCTTCCTTATTATACCCACCACATACATAACAATTTTAAGCACACTCATTTTCTCATTAAATTAAAGTAATTTTCACATTTAAAAGTTTGTTTAAATAACTAAAATTATATATGATATTCTACTCTTAAAAACTGACTTTTAAACAAGCAATAATAATTACATTGAAAAGTTTAAATACAAAGCAAATAAGAAATAAAAACACAATTCTCATTGTAGATAACTTCTTTATCATTTAGTTTATACACTCTTTTGACTTTTTTATATAAGTAGCTACATATAAATCTAAAAAATAGAACCAGTACTACATATCCTTTGAAATACAGAGTGACTTAAAAAAAAAAAATAACAACTCTTTTTCTTTGTTCTGGGCTTAGTAAGTGATGATAGAGATTTGGCAATCAATTATCAGGATTTGGATTGCAAAAATCAGCAAGTAGAATACCAGATGTGAAAGCTTCCCACTGAAATTCTCACTTCTTTTGAAGTGTGAGATTAATGATCTATATCAGATGGTTGACCCTTATTATAGCCAGACTTAATGTGAAGTATTTCAGATGGCTACAGGATGATACAGGTGTGGCTGGTAAAAAAGCCTCTCAGAATTGAAATAAATTAGCTTGGCTTCATCACTATGATTCACTTTCTCATAGAGCAAGGGGAAAAAAAAGTTCCTTGACTGATGAATTAAGTTCTTATTGCAGATTAAAAATAAAGTAAATCAGTAACTTTTCAGTGGACATTTATGTCAAATTCCTCTATCAAAATTGCCATATATGTCATATGTATAAAGTAGATATTTGGTTTTCTTTCAGAGGAAGGGGAAAATAGAGACAAAGAATAATTTGTCACGAATGTACAACTTCTGAGCTGACTGAAGAAGCATGCAAGTTAGCTTTTTACAGATAAAAGCTTTTTCATCTATAGAATAAGCCTGTAGTAAGCAAAATCAGTGACCCAGATCTTTGCTCACATGCCGAATTTAGGGGTGTGTTGGCATAAAGCAAATGAAAGTATAAACCAAATCGTTGGCAAAATGTTCTCCTATTCTTGCATTATCTTATTTGACCATGCAGACCTATCTCAGATTTCCAGAGAACTTCCCAGAAATTTTTACTTAGCGTTCCTGTCTGGTTAAAGTAGAATGGTCAACACAAACAATCACTCCTGATTTCCTCTAAGGATGACCCACCCTTGACTCCAGCCCTGACTCCCATCTTTGGAATCAACATCAGTTGTTACCTGAAGGAGGGAGTGGGCGGCAATATCTACAATTAACAGTGATTCTACCATCAATTCCTCAGTATAACAGAGGAAAGAGACTCTGGAGTCTTGGAAATTTGTCCTGAATCTAAGAATATCCACACACATTTCCAGGTTAACACAGTGTCAACTTAACCAATTTGCACATATTTATTATAGATTTCAGTGTCTTCACCTATAAAATAAAGCAGTGGGATTTTATTGATTCTTCAAGTCCACTCTCTGGATTCCTGAGTTATTTCAAAATGGTTTTCTTGCCCTCTTTTTTGTTTGTTTTTTGGTTGTGCGGTGTGGCATGCATGATGTTAGTTCCTTGACCAGAGATCAAACCTACATCTTCTGCTTTAGAAGCATGGAGTCTTAACCACTGGACTGACAAGAAAGTCCTGAAGTTACTCTTTTATCTTTTAATAATCTCTATATGCATATTTCTTTTTGGAATTTCTTTAAGCAGCTTCTGCTGAAAATTTACTACCAGGTATACATTACAGTGGAGAAGGCAATGGCACCCCACTCCAGTACTCTTGCCTGGAAAATCCCATGGACGGAGGAGCCTGGTAGGCTGCAGTCCATGGGGTCACTGAGGGTCAGACACGACTGAGCGACTTCACTTTCACTTTTTACTTTCATGCATTGGAGGAGGAAATGGCAACCCGCTTCAGTGTTCTTGCCTGGAGAATCCCAGGGACGGCGGGGCCTGGTGGGCTGCCGTCTATGGGGTCGCACAGAGTCGGACATGACTGAAGTGACTTAGCAGCAGCAGCAGCAGCAGCATAATATTATATCTACTTATAATATAAATATAATACTATTTATATCTACTTGCCCATATACATCGTCCAAATTTATTTACATACATATATTCATTCACAAGATATATATACAAAAATTTTACAAGATTTAAAAATATATAAATATAGTAGCATATGTATTGAAAACAGTGTCTCTTTAGTCCAGTGCTTTTTAATCAATCTGTAGTGAAGAAGCAGTTTTTTAAAGTTATTATTATTATCTTAATCCCATCGGAATCCACATTTTGTAAAATATAATTAAAATATCAAATTGCTACAAAAAGTTTTTGTTTCCTGTCTCCTTGCAGACTAGTAACAAACAGTCTGAGATCGACCATCCAAGGTCTGTCAACCACGTTTTGTGTAGACCAACTCCAGAGCATGAGATTACATAAAACTTTCCATTTCTTTCTTTATATTTTATATAGTTTGATTTTAATGCACATTTTATTTCTAAAATAAAGAGAAGAGAAAAATAAAGTAATTTTAGTAAAGTGTGCTGCTGTGCTTGGTCGCTCAGTCGTATCCAACTCTTTGCAAACCCATGGACTGTAGCCTGCCAGGCTCCTCTGCCCATGGGGCAAGAATACTGGAGTGGGTTGCCATTTCCTCCTCCAGGTTTTAGTAAAATAAATTTAGTTTTATATATGTATCTATGTGACTAGAAAAACATACACTCAATTGTTAATCTAAGTGATCCTTGGTTGAAAATAAATGGAAAGCATGTCTTTCCCTCTTTTAGGAGGTGGGTATTTGTATTTCTCAGTATTCCATGATCATCCATTGTAAAACAAAGAGCAATGTAAAGGTTGTTACCAAGTTGGGTTAACTGTTAACTTTTGGGTTAACACAGCTCTTTCCTCCCATTTATATTCCTTTAAAGGGATTTCTCAAGGAGGAATTTTGTATGCCTTTGGTATGATTCTGGTTGTAGCTCTGTATAAATTCTAGTTAAAAAGAGATGTAATTTGTCACCCCAAAATATCATTCATCAATTTTCATTCATTGGTCAATATTCACTTAATCAAGCTGCAAATATTCATGAAGAAATTCTTCAGAGAGTAGTTGCCTGGTTCTCTAGCAATGGTTGACCTATTATTTCCAAGGCAACTGATGCTGATATTCAACATGCTTTAATTTTCTAGCTAGCATTTGAATATTCAGCTACCAATTTACCAAATATTTAATGGCATAGCACTGTGAATGAATCAGGTATCATACTAGCTCCTAAGGATAAAATGTGGAGGAAAAGACACAGTCTCTGTCTTCCTGGACTGGATAGACTGGCAGAGATGGTTGATATGGAGAAAGTATCTACATGTTCTGGAAGCAATGTGGAGAGGAAAGGAAAAGGAGAGCAAGAAGGGTGTGGGAGACTGCTTTCAAATCAGTGTGAGCCAGCTAACCAGAAATTAGTATGATTTATTTCTTCAGATAGTCTATTTATTATACATTACAAAAAAGAGTCACCAGGACATTCCTAACTCACATTTTTTTTAATTAAAAAAGTTTCACTTGTTTATATGAAAAACAACAGAGTGAGAAAAGTTAAGAGAAAATAAAACTGCCCCTTGAAAGGGTACTTTCAGTTACAGAGCAGCATGCAGGGGTTCTTACTGTGTCTTTCAGTGGCTGATGTGGGGATGCTGACATCTGCTATTATTATTCCTGAGTAGACATGGACTTGCCAACCCAACAGCTCAGAATTGAATGATGTGGGTTCATTGATGATTTTTCTCTTGAGAGGGATTGCAGGAGTTCTAAGGCAGTACCAATGTATCCTTTTCTTGTTTCTGTCCTTTTACAAATTCAGTGTGGTAAAAATAGAGTTTTCACCATAATAGCTAACATGTTCTGTGCACTAGTTAAATGCCAGTAAAGTAGTGTGCTAAATGGGATGGGGAAGGAAGTGGGAGGGGGGCTCAGGATACGGAACACATGTACACCCATGGCTGATTCATGTCAACGTATGGCAAAAACCACTACAATATTGTAATTAGCCTCCAATTAAAATTAATTAATTAATTTTTAAAAGTCACAAACAGATCTCTGTTTGACTTTATGAAAGCATTATTGTTTTTATTCCATTTTTCAGAAGAGAAATTGCAACGTGAAGAAAATAAGTAATTTTTCCAGCATCATAGGGCAGAGGGACAAAACCAAGCTCACAACAAGCGGTTTGAGGGTCTAAACTGCCACTGCAGCCATCTTCCAGAGACAATCCCAGTGGCCCTATGGGCATAACTGCAATCTATTTTAAGAGGTGTTGCACAATTTCTTAAGGGATTAGATCCTTTCTTTAGAACAGATTCAGGAATCAGACTCACCAGTTTGACAAAGTATCAAATAATGATTGTAATGAAAATAACAAGAAAGAACCAGGTGCTCATCAATCAAAAGAAAACTCAGCTCTGAGACAGTGAGAAACTATAGCTCAATATTCACAGAAGAGTAGCCAACATTGGAGCTTCAGTGAAGCTGTATCAGGGGGCTTCCCCAAGGGCTCAGCAGTAAAGAACCCACCTGCCAACACAGGAGACATAATAGACACAACTTCAATCCCTGGTTGGGGAAGATCCCCTGGAGGAGGAAATGGCAGCCCACTCCAGTATTCTTGCCTGGAGAATCCCAAGGACAGAGGAGACTGGAGGGCTACAGTTCATGAAATGGCAAAGAGTGGGACATGATTGAAGCAGCTAAGCAAGCACACACGAAGCTATATCAGCAACACTCAGAGTGGGCGTGATCAGGACCTTTGCCTTCACTAGACAAAAACTTGAACTTCACATAACACGGAGTTAGAGCTGTTTTGTCTAGCTGTTGTTCTTCTGTCTTAGATGGGGCTAACTTAGCATGAGTAAAGAGGAACTTGAACTGTGCACCCCCCCCAAACCCAATTGCACACACACACACATACATGCACAAAGGTGACCTCCATGTGAAGAAGTCACTGCTCCCTAAGAGAAGAGTGGCACATGAAACTGGTATTGTTTGTGTCACTTATAAGGTGACATGAAAGTGAAAGTGAAGTCACTCAGTCGTGTCCACCTCTTTGCGACCCCGTGGACTGTAGCCCACCAGGCTCCTCTGTCCATGGGATTCTCCAGGCAAGAATACTGGAGTGGGCTGCCATTTCCTCCTCCAGGGGGTCTTCCCGACCCAGGGATTGAACCTGGGTCTCCCGCATTGCAGGCAGACGTTTTAACCTCTGAGCCACCAGGGAAGGTGACATGAGTGCATATTAAACTCCAGTCCAATGTTGATCAAATTGAATCTTTCTGAAAAATGATATTACTGTTCCAGCAGCATTTCCCCTCTGGATCCTTACACAGATACCAAATCATTCTGATGAAATAAATAAATAAACATATTAAAAAAAACAAGCAGTGGAGGACCATGAATACTCAGAGGATAGTCTTGAGTTTATTATTCCCAAGCTCTGAGAGATATCCACCTGCTGTTTGGTGGCTGCTGGGGCTGTTGTTATTCTTGCCTTTCCTAGTGAATTAAACAAGTCTCAGGGTACCTGTTATCTATATCTAATGATGAGGCCGCCACCCACTGGCATATGTAACCTCATCACACACTATTTTCTTAGGGAGAAAGAAAAATTAACTAAAAGTAACAGATGGATTCATTTCTTATTTCTACTCTGGGACCACAAAAATTTTTTGCTACCCAAGATCAGAGCAATGGTTCATAATCTTTTATCTTTCCCTGTCTTTTATCCCAATGGAGACAGATTAATTAAATATGAATAATACTCAACTAATTCATTAGTTCTTTGGGGATTCGAAAAGCAAATTGCAAACAGGATCACCTTGCCAATCCTGAAAAATTTAAAACTGTATTTAAATACAGCTGTATTATTACAGGTGTATATTCATTATTCATTCATTTACTCAACCATAATCCCTGCTAAATACTAACTACATATAAAAATACTGCCATTTACCAGAGGGAGAGAAAGAAGAAAGTCACCTAAATATTCCTTTCTATCCAACCACCACCCCTGAAACTAGTGCAGAATACATGTACATAAATAACCATAATGTAAGGCACAGTGTCAGTTCTATAATAAAAGATTAGGATATTATGAAAAGAAAATGTGGGTGGATCAAGAGTTCTATGGGGTAAATGAAAACCCTACACAAGTTGGCCAAAAAAAGAAAAAAGATGTTTACTGGCCTCCTTAGCCATAATATACCAATGAAGATCTAGTTGGAGGCTAGGTTTCATCCAGCAATTTGAATCCCTTCC
This sequence comes from Bison bison bison, assembly GCF_000754665.1. NCBI lineage: Eukaryota > Metazoa > Chordata > Mammalia > Artiodactyla > Bovidae > Bison > Bison bison. The sequence goes on along the minus strand of NW_011491028.1, from coordinate 2,660,224 downwards.
CAGTGGCTGCCCTAAGCCCCATGATCTTACCTTATGGTAGCAACATGGCTATCAGTATTCCACAGCTCACATATTCTTACCCCACATCTAGGAAAAAGACAGAAAGATTCTGTTTCACGGACGCCCCAGCGAAGTCGCCTCTCATCACTTGGACTATGATTGTCTTAAGTGCTCAATTACAAACCAATCATTTTGACCAGAAGTGTGGGTATTCTAATTGGCTTAAGCCAATCAGGGCCAGCCTTGGGTTAAGGAAGGGATCAAGACCACCAAAACCACATGGCAGAAAATAGAAGGGTGGCTTCACAAAGAAAATTAGGGTTGTATAGGTCAAAGAAGGAAGAAGGCAATGGCACCCGACTCTAGTACTCTTGCCTGGAAAATCCCATGGACAGAGGAGCCTGGTAGGCTGCAGTCCATGAGGTCATTAAGAGTCGGACATAACTGAGCGACTTCACTTTGACTTTTCACTTTCATGCATTGGAGAAGGAAATGGCAACCCACGCCAGTATTCGTGCCTGGAGAATCCCAAAGACAGGGGAGCCTGGTGGGCTTCCGTCTATGGGGTCTCACGGAGTCGGACATGACTGAAGCGACTTAGCAGCAGTAGCAGGTCAAAGATGAGGACATGGATGCCACACCGGCAGTAATACCTAACAGTGGGAAACAACTCTGAGAGGGAAAGGAGGAAGGTAGAGGGCAATAAAGAGGGTCCCTAGAGACCCTGTTAAACAGGGTCTTGATTAGAAGATAAGAAGCATCTATGATTGAAGATCTCAAGCAGATGACTTCAGTCTACAACCCCTGCTGGAGTACCAGTCACTTGTCTACTTGAAAATGCCACTAGAACTGCTGCTAGGAGTTTCACAAGATCATCAGCTGCTCCTCACCTGCCTCACAGGACCATGGCCACAACTTTTGTCAATGTTTGAGCAATTACTAAGACCATAACAGAAATAGCTTTCAAGTGACTCCTGGTAAGGTAGCCATGGCTTGAAGATCACTGTTCAATAGACACATGACTGAACTTAACTATCTCTTCATGAAAAAGCACTGGGCCTATGCATATCCTAGATGGCTTCCCTAGTGGCTCAGCAGTAAAGGATCCACCTGCCAATGCAGGAGATGGGTGTTCATCCTTGGTTCAGGAAGATCCCATGGAGAAGGAAATGGCAACCCACTCCAGTATTCTTTTCTGGAAAATCACATGAACCGAGGACCCTGGCAGACTAGGGGTTGCAAAAGGGTTGGACACAACTTAGCAACTAAACAGCAAAGCACACAGATGCATGAACCACTTAATGAACAGCAACCACTTAATGAAAATTTATTGCAAAAGAGGAGGAGGTGGTAATTGCTTTACATACATTATACATTATATCTGATCATCTAAAACATACAGGAAATTAATGAGGTAAACACTATTTGGAGAAGACTCCTGAGAGTCCCTTGGACTGCCAGGAGATCCAACCAGTCCATCCTAAAGGAGATTAGTCCTGGGTGTTCATTGGAAGGACTGATGCTGAAGCTAAAACTCCAATACTGTGGCCACCTCATGCAAAGAGTTGACTCATTGGAAAAGACACTGATGCTGGGAGGGATTGGGGGCAAGAGGAGAAGGGAATGACAGAGGATGAGATGGCTGGATGGCATCACCAACTCGATGGACATGAGTTTTAGTGAACTCCAGGAGTTGGTGATGGACAGGGAGGCCTGGCATGCTGTGATTCATGGGGTCACAAAAAGTCAGAGACAAGTGAGTGACTGAACTGAACTGAACTGAAACACTATTTTTATACTCATTTTTACAGATAAAAAATTTGAGGTCTAAAATTACAGGAAGAATATAGTAAAAATGGAATCTGACCATAAAGATTTCTGACAACAAGACCTGAAACCTATGCTCTTACATTTTATAACTAAATTGGATAGGTTGGAAACTCTTGGACTGTGTATAATTCATAAAATGAGATACACGTGCTTTATGTTATACAAATTATGAATTGGCAACACAAAACACCTAAAGGAGATTTTGTAGTCTGTTTCCTGAAGATTTAAATTTTCAGTATGGCCAATTGTCCACAGTAATAAGAAGAACTAGAATGTAAAAATAATCTGAAACAGTGTTCTTTAAAGAAATTATTTGTATTTTTCTTGGAATACATTATATTATTTTTTTACACACTCATACATATATATTATCCTGAAAAAGTGAAAGTGAAAGTTGCTCAGTCGTGTCTGACTCTCTGTGACCCCATGGACTATACTGTCCATGAAATTATCCAGGCCAGAATCCTGGAGTGGGTATCCGTTGCCTTCTCCAGAGGATCTTCCTAACCCAGGGATCGGACCCAGGTTTCCCAGGTCTCCCACATTGTATGCAGATTCTTTACCAGCTGAGCCGCCAGGGAAACCAAAGAATATTGGAGTGGATAGCCTATCCCTTCTCCAGCAGATCTTCCTGACCCAGGAATCCAACTGGGGTCTCCTGCATTGCAGGCAGATTCTTTACCAGCTGAGCTACCAGGGAAGCTATGTATTATATGAACTGATCTAAAGATATTTGGATTCATTGTGTGTGTGTGTGTGTGTGTGTGTGTTAGTTGCTCAGTAGTGTCCAACTCTTTGCAACTCCATGCACGGACTGTAACTCGCCATCTCCTCTGTCCATGGAATTCTCCCGGCAAGCACACTGGAGTGGGTTGTTGTTCTCTTCTCCAGGGGATCTTCCCCACCCAGGGATCAAACCCGGGTCTCCCAAATTGCAGGCAGATTATTTACTGTCTGAACCACCAGAGAAGCCCTTTGGTTTCATTCGTCACAAAATAAGTTTCTTTTTGCTGAATACATATTGATGAATTTAAAGTCACTGTATATCTTAAAATGTCTGGAAGATAAGTGTTTTTCATGAATAACACAATCTTTTAAAGGTAAACCAACATAGTCAGTGCATCATATTCCATTGGCCTAGGAGTTGAGCCTACCTCACTCTAATTCTAATTCTTTCTAGATATAAAACTGGGGGAGTTATTTAATCTTGCTAAATACCAGCTTTCTCCTTTGTATAATCAGAATAATAGTGGTAATTTTTCAAGGATGAAGTCACATCTGTTAAGTATGTAATACTGTTATTGGCACAGAGTAAGTGCCCAGTAAATGCTAACTATCTTTATCAGCTATTTAGTGGAGTCAGCTTTCTTTCTCCCTCCTCCATTTTTGTTCTTCTGTATGTAAGTTCATCAAGAGGAAGTAACGATTCTATAGATTTTTAGTACTTCTATAGGAATATTGATACCCTCTCACCTCTAATTATATTTTACCTACTGTGGCAAGACAATTACCAATTGCAATAAGTTTTATCCTGTTTGATCCCTTCAAATGTACTCAACATATTCTTTTTCCTGACCCTATTTAAATGAGGTTTTGATAGAATTCAATCATTCTGATTTCACAAGGGAAAAATGTTCTGACTCCTTGCACTAAAACTTTTAAATTAAAATCAAAATTATGAATGGGTGAATGGACTCATCAGCAAACTATCTTTGGACTTGGAAAACAAGCAAATCCATGGTCTAGGATATTTTGTGATCCAGGTGACAATTGCCAAGAAGTGGAGATATTTTAAGTTGTCACGCACTGTGTGTGCGTGTGGTGGGGTGGCATGGGGGAAGCTTTGGTGCCGGGACCTAGTAGGTAAAGGCCAGGGATGGGCTAAACATCCTATGATGCATGATACAGCCACCACAGCAAAGAATTATTGGATCCAAATTTTAGCAGTGTCGAAATTGAGAAACCCTGATCTCATAAATATTAAAGACATATTTACTTGGATGTTTTCCAGCACAACCTTCAACATAATTGTATTTTGTTAGATATAATAGCTATATTTTAAATTATCTTTCCCTCTTCTGAAGCATATAAAATTATATTTGAATCAATTTAATGGCCTGGGAAAAAGCAAACACGGATACTTTCGGAAGCACCACTCTTTGACATGTTATTTTTACTTGTTAAATGATAGTTTAACAGCCTTCAGTCATCTGCAGGGAGGTCCTACCATTTCCACTGCAGGAATCCACGTGTGTGAGTGTCATGAGGTGAGGTCACAAAGCAAGAAATCATGATTTACTGGAGTCCAGTAAATTGTGCACCGTACATTGCATAGCAAGGCCTTTGGAAATATTCTTTACCCTTCCACTCGGACTTATTTCAGACCCAGAAAGAGTCTTTGATGGTAGAAAAGACAAGGGGATGTTTTTTTCTTTTTTAATAGAACACACATAAAATGACTCCAATCCTCAAATTGTTCTCTGAATGCTTTTTGTTTTGTATAGAAGGAAGACAAAATGAAACATCTGATTTTTGCAGAATATGGAACTTCTCAACAGAGTTTCACATTCACTGGGTTTCAGTTGCTATTTTGATGTTTCTAAAAGTGTGACATCCTGTATCTTAGTGGTGTGAAACTGAAACAAATTAACACAACATGTTCCAATTGTAAGAATGTGCAATTTTGAATTAATCACACACTGAAGTATGAAAATGTTCTTTGGCATACTGGTACAAAAAATAGAGTAAAAATACAAAGAGCACTAAAATGCACATTACTACATCACCTTAGAAATTTATTTACCATCACATAGTTAATTTTCTCATTCTTTTTAATTTAGTTTTTGATAGAAGTCTGGAAAATATGTTTGAAACTCTCAAACAGCATATATTGAATGGGGAGAAATGCAGACTTCTGTGGTTTATGATTTAGTCTGCATCAATGCCTAGGACTTTTTTCTCTCCTTTTAGTTTAGGTTCAAATAGCCCAGGCATGTGCTCAACTCTTCTACACCCACAAAGTTTTCTCTTAGGTTTATAGTAAACAGAAGAGAATTTAGAGAAAAAGCACCTCCCTTGAATATGACTTATTAAAAAGAAAGAAGCTTTTCTTTCTCTTGCTTCAGATTTTCATTTGGAAGGCTTGAATTTTGCAGCTTTTTCTTAGAACTGCAAAACTTTTCCTTAAATGTTTTAAATTTAAAATAAATGGTGTTACTAGGGAAACAGCTAGAAGATTTGAAAGTTCTTTCTCATACTTTTGCCCTCTTTATTTGAAATGAATAAATATGTTATGCCAGCTGATCCACACAAACATTTAATTGTACTTCAATTCTCAAACGTTTTAAATTCTCATTTTTACATGTATCCTGAGCTGAAGGGCAATCACAATAGAAAAACATAATTGAAATGTTTACTTTCTCTTATTTCAGAAAGGAACTCCTAAAACATAGGTTTAATTGTGTTAAATAATTTTGGAGATATGAAAAAAGAAAAGAAAAGAAAAGAATTTTGGAGATATGACATTCTAAAGGATTTTGGAGATAAATCAGTACCAAAACATAATACATCAAAATCTGAATGTTAGTGGTCATTGCAAGGAGGCTATTTATTCTTAAAATACATGATTTAAAAGCTACCTGCAATGTTGATCTTCCTCATTCAATAAAGACTGAGCAACTCCCTAAAATATCTGTCTTCTACATGAAATAGGTTTGTTAACTAGCAAATCTATGCATTGCCCACTGCCTACTATATCTTGATTTCTGATAAATTCAAAGGAAATGTACCCAAATGCTCTAAATACTTTATTATTATAAGTGGACTTGGCCTTTGAGTTTAGGCTGAAGGAGTGATCTGACTCTAAGTTTCATATGACAGAAATAATTGTCAGGATTAATAAAGACATTAAATGGTTGAATGAATGATCAGACTTGTGACAGTAGGTGTTAAAATATACTAAGATCCTTGGTAACTTAAAAAATATTTATTCAGGGATAGGAAAATTGATCATGGGGAAGAATTAGTTAAGAAGCAAGTTATTTGTATATGGAAATTTAGCCTGAGATAGAGGTGGCATTTCAAATACAAAGGTATTTTTGAAAGGCAGATTCAAATATCTATCAAAATTAGATATCCTTATAACAGGATGAAGTAAATCTTTAGAAAACTGTTCAAAAGAAAAACTATCACAAATGCAAAAAGAGTAAGCAAAATGATACTCATTGTTTCATTGTTTACAAGAGCAAAATATTAAAAATAGACTAAGTACACAGAGAGGTATTTTTAAAATATATATTGTAAACATAATGGAATACTATAAACTATTAAAATAAATGATGCAGACATATGTGTGTGAATATGGAATTCTCCCAAGAAACCTTAAGTGAATAAAAGCAAACTACAAAATCCATAAAGAATGATGCCATTCATATAAGTAACCAGGAAGTAATACATACGCATGTACATATGTATGAACTACATAGAAAAGGATTAGAAAATTGTATATCAAATTGTTTACAGAGTATGCCTCTTGGAAGTAGAGGGAAAATTGGATCAGGAGCATGAATGGGGACTCTTAATTGAAGAAAAATAATATATCTCTGTATTGTTGAATGCTTAAAGAGAATCTTTAAAGAGAACAGTGAAAGGAGCTCTACACTTGAACTACCCAGTAACCACTAGCCACATGGGACTATGGAGTTCCTGAAACATGATTAGTGTGATTGAAAAATTGGATTCTTAACTTTACTTAATTTAATTAAATTTATTTTTAATTTCAGTAGCCCTGAGAATAGTGGCTACTGTTGGATAGGGCATCTCTATACCACCAGCCATCAGCTGAAGTATATTACAAATATATTTCCTCTTATTAATATAGTCCTCTCTTGGTAGCCATCGGAGATTAGTTCTCAGACCTAGAATACCAAAATCTCCAGATATTCAAGTCCCATGGAGATCCCTCCATATCTATGTTTGGCTTCCATGGAGTTAACCAACCACAGATCATGCAGTATTTATTGAAAAAAATCTGCATGAAAGTGGGCCCCTCCCAGTGCAAACCTGTGTCAAGGATCAAATGTAGTCATTAGTATTCATGAATAAGACCTCTGCCACTAACCCTTACAAGCTGCAACCTTAAGCAGTAATCTCTGACTTGAGTTTCCCAACTAGGTAGTTTCAAGCTATACTGTGTAATGGTTTAGTCACTAAGTCATGTTTGACTCTAGCAACCCCACGGACCATAGCCTGCTAGGCTTCTTTTTGCATGGAATCTTCCAGGCAAGAATAGTGAAGTAGGTTGCCATTAATACAGTACCTATTAACACATGTTGATGTACAAATTTTGGAAGTAATATTTTGGATATGTCAGATTAAAATAAGAGAGGTTATTAAATTCATTTGTTTCTGTTTTTTTTTTTGGGGGGGTGCTGCTAAAAATTTAAAATTACATATTTGACTTACATTATATACCTAATGAATGTGTGTGTGTGTGTGTGTGTGTGCGCGACGCACGCACATGCTCAGTTGCTCAGTCATGTCCGACTCTGCAAGCCCATGGACTGTATGTAGCTACCCAAGCTCCTCTGTCCATGGGATTTCCCAGGCAAGAATATAGGAGCAGGTTGCCATTTCCTACTCAAGGGGATCTTCCCCACCAGCAATCAAACCTGTGCCTCTGGCAACTCCTGCACTGGCAGGTGGATTCTTTACCACTGAGCCACCAGGGAAGCCTGTGTGTACTGAATATCACCATTTAACACAGTCAAGAAGCCTGGGTGTTCTTTCTGCCTCAGTATTTCACATACTGTGTGATTTAGGGGAAAATAACCTTTCTGATCTCTGGTTTCCTTACTTAAACCTTATTAACTGGGTGTTAGTGCAGTGTAACAAGAACTAATATAAATGAAAGCATCTGGAAGACAATTTGAAACAAAACTATCTAAAGAGTTTATTAAGGAAATTTTCTCAGTAAGGAATGTGTACCTCCCAGTAATTAAGTCAGTTGAAGTTAGCTCAATTTTTTTTCCAGGGGTTTATTTTCCTTAGATGCTTAATGTGGGACACTGACATTATAGCTGTCCATCCAGCTAAGCCAAAGTAATAATCCAAGACCTAAAAATATTGCTTTTCTTCTAAATTCTGGTTGCCATTGTCTTTGTATAGTTCAGGTTACAGCAGTTAGAGTGGAGATCAAATTATAGAAGAATGTTGTATAGCTTTAAATTACTTCCCAGTATCAGAAATTAAAGCCTCAGGGTAGGATATATAGACAGAACCATAAATAGATCTTCAAAAGGAAAACAGTAGATTTTAAATTCTGTGCAAGTGCTCTGTGACTCAGAAATTGCCATTCCCATCTATACATTTTCTTCTTAACCACTTTAAATCTGGCTTTCCCCTTCATCATGCTACTGAAATGCCTTACACAACTTACCACTTACATTCTATTTGCAAAATATAATGATAATTCCCTCTCCTTAAGGTGGCTCAGATGATAAAGAATCTGCCTGCAATGTGGGAGACCTGAGTTCCATTGCTGGGTTGGGAAGATCCCCTGGAAAAGGGCATGGCAACCCTCTCCAGTATTTCTTGCCTGGATAATCCCCATGGACAGAGGAGCCTGGCGGGCTACAGTCCATGAGGCTGCAAAGAGTCAGACACAACTGAACGACTAAGCACAGCACATTTTTCAGTAGGGCTTCCAAGGTGCCGCTAGTGGTAAAGAACCCACCTGTCAAGGCAGGAGACGTAAGACACAGGTTCCATCCCTGTGTTGGGAAGATCCCCCAGAGCAGGGCATGGCTATATTCAACTCTTGACTCCTCTCTATTTCTGAAAGTCTCTATTCTCTCAATACTCATGTGATTTCAATCTTGTTTGCCGGTTAGCTTTCTTCTAGTTTGTTCTTCTAATCAAATGACATAAAAATAATGTGTCTAATGAACCTACTCTTTATGTCTCTTTATGTCCTGTATTTAAACTGAGGCTTCAATTTTCTATTAAAATCAACTCCAGTCCTTCAGCGTGAATCTCAACTTGGATTATATTATTTAGCCTATTCAGTTCAGTTCAGTTCAGTTCAGTTCAGTCGCTCAGTCGTGTCCGACTCTTTGCGACCCCATGAATCGCAGCACGCCAGGCCTCCCTGTCCATCACCAACTCCCGGAGTTCACTCAGACTCAGGTCCATCGAGTTAGTGATGCCATCCAGCCACCTCATCCTCCGTCGTCCCCTTCTCCTCCCGCCCCCAATCCCTCCCAGCATCAGAGTATTTTCCAATGAGTCAACTCTTTGCATGAGGTGGCCAAAGTATTGGAGTTTCAGCTTTAGCATCATTCCTTCCAAAGAAATCCCAGGGCTGATCTCCTTCAGAATGGACTGGTTGGATCTCCTTGCAGTCCAAGGGACTCTCAAGAGTCTTCTCCAACACCACACTTCAAAACCATCAATTCTTCAGTGCTCAGCTTTCTTCAGAGTCCAACTCTCACATCCATACATGACCACAGGAAAAACCATAGCCTTGACTAGATGGACCATTGTTGGCAAAGTAATGTCTCTGCTTTTGAATATGCTGTCTAGGTTGGTCATAACTTTTCTGCCAAGGAGTAAGCGTCTTTTAATTTCATGGCTGCAGTCACCATCTGCAGT
>NW_011491028.1:2649262-2650644 GCF_000754665.1 Bison bison bison | reverse complement strand
CACCATCTGCAGTGATTTTGGAGCCAGAAAAATAAAGTCTGACACTGTTTCCACTGTTTCCCCATCTATTTCCCATGAAGTGATGGGACCAGATGCCATGATCTTTGTTTTCTGAATGTTGAGCTTTAAGCCAACTTTTTCACTCTCCTCTTTCACTTTCATCAAGAGGCTTTTTAGTTCCTCTTCACTTTCTGCCATAAGGGTGGTGTCATCTGCATATCTGAGGTTATTGATATTTCTCCTGGCAATCTTGATTCCAGATTGTGCTTCTTCCAGCCCAGTGTTTCTCATGATGTACCCTGTGTATAAGTTAAATAAGCAGGGTGACAATATACAGCCTTGACATACTCCTTTTCCTATTTGGAACCAGTCTGTTGTTCCATGTCCAGTTCTAACTGTTGCTTCCTGATCTACATATAGGTTTCTCAAGAGGCAGATCAGGTGGTCTGGTATGCCCATCTCTTTCAGAATTTTCCACAGTTTATTGTGGTACACCCAGTCAAAGGCTTTGGCATAGTCAATAAAGCAGAAATAGATGTTTTTCTGGAACTCTCTTGCTTTTTCCATGATCCAGCAGATGTTGGAATTTGATCTCTGGTTCCTCTGCTTTTTCTAAAATGAGCTTGAACATCTGGAAGTTCATAGTTCACGTATTGCTGAAGCCTTGCTTTGGGAATTTTGAGCATTACTTTACTAGCGTGTGAGATAAGTGCAACTGTGCGGTAGTTTGAGCATTCTTTGGCATTGCCTTTCTTTGGAATTGGAATGAAAACTGACCTTTTCCAGTCCTGTGGCCACTGTTGAGTTTTCCAAATTTGCTGGCATATTGAGTGCAGCACTTTCACAGCATCATCTTTCAGGATTTGAAATAGCTCAACGGGAATCCCATCACCTTCACTAGCTTTAGTTCATAGTGATGTTTTCTAAGGCCCACTGGACTTCACATTCCAGGATGTCTGGCTCTTGGTGAGTGATCACACCATCATGATTATCTTGGTCGTGAAGATCTTTTTTGTACAATTCTTCTGTGTATACTTGCCACCTCTTCTTAATATCTTCTGCTTCTGTTAGGTCCATACCATTTCTGTCCCTTATCAAGCCCATCTTTGCATGAAATATTCCCTTGGTATCTCTAATTTTCTTGAAGAGATCTCTAGTCTTTCTCATTCTGTTGTTTTCCTCTATTTCTTCGCATTGATCTCCAAGGAATGCTTTCTTATCTCTGCTTGCTATTCTTTGGAACTCTGCATTCAGATGCTTATATCTTTCCTTTTCTCCTTTGCTTTTCACTTCTTTTCTTTTCACAGCTATTTGTAAGGCCTCCTCAGACAGCCATTTTGCTTTTTTTCATTTCTTTTCCATGGGGATGGTCTTGATCCCTG
>NW_011491028.1:2648781-2649162 GCF_000754665.1 Bison bison bison | reverse complement strand
TTCAGCGTTACTGGTTGGGGCATAGACTTGGATTACTGTGATATTGAATGGTTTGCCTTGGAAATGAAAGAGATCATTCTGTCGCTTTTGAGATTGCATCCAAGTACTGCATTTCGGACTCTTTTCTTGACTATGATGGCTACTCCATTTCTTCTGAGGGATTCCTGCCCGCAGTAGTAGATATAATGGTCATCTGAGTTAAATTCACCCATTCCAGTCCATTTTAGTTCGCTGATTCCTAGAATGTTGATGTTCACTCTTGCCATCTCTTGTTTGACCACTTCCAATTTGCCTTGATTCATGGGCCTGACATTCCAGGTTCCTATGCAATATTGCTCTTTACAGCATCGGACCTTGCTTCTATCACCAGTCACATCCACA
>NW_011491028.1:2647940-2648681 GCF_000754665.1 Bison bison bison | reverse complement strand
TTTCTCCTTTGCTTTTCACTTCTTTTCTTTTCACAGCTATTTGTAAGGCCTCCTCAGACAGCCATTTTGCTTTTTTTCATTTCTTTTCCATGGGGATGGTCTTGATCCCTGTCTCCTGTACAATGTCACAAACCTTCATCCATAGTTCATCAGGCACTCTATCTATCAGATCTAGGCCCTTAAATCTATTTCTCACTTCCACTGTTTAATCATCAGTGATTTGATTTAGGTCATACCTGAATGGTCTAGTGGTTTCCCTACTTTCTTCAATTTCAGTCTGAATTTGGCAATAAGGAGTTCATGATCTGAGCCACATTCACCTCCTGGTCTTATTTTTGTTGACTGTGTAGAGCTTTTCCATTTTGGCTGCAAAGAATATAATCAATCTGATTTCGGTGTTGACCATCTGGTGATGTCCACATATAGAGTCTTCTTTTGTGTTGTTGGAAGACGGTGTTTTCTATGACCAATGCATTTTGTTGGCAAAACTCTATTAGTCTTTGCCCTGCTTCATTCCGTATTCCAAGGCCAAATTTGCCTGTTACTTCAGATGTTTCTTGACTTCCTACTTTCGCATTCCAGTGCCCTATAATGAAAAGGACATCTTTTTTGGGTGTTAGTTTTAAAAGGTCTTGTAGGTCTTCATAGAACCGTTCAACTTCAGCTTCTTCAGCGTTACTGGTTGGGGCATAGACTTGGATTACTGTGATATTGAATGGTTTGCCTTGGAAATGAAAGCGA
>NW_011491028.1:2645588-2647840 GCF_000754665.1 Bison bison bison | reverse complement strand
GACTCTTTTCTTGACTATGATGGCTACTCCATTTCTTCTGAGGGATTCCTGCCCGCAGTAGTAGATATAATGGTCATCTGAGTTAAATTCACCCATTCCAGTCCATTTTAGTTCGCTGATTCCTAGAATGTTGATGTTCACTCTTGCCATCTCTTGTTTGACCACTTCCAATTTGCCTTGATTCATGGGCCTGACATTCCAGGTTCCTATGCAATATTGCTCTTTACAGCATCGGACCTTGCTTCTATCACCAGTCACATCCACAGCTGGGTATTCTTTTTGTTTTGGCTCCATCTGTTCATTCTTTCTGGAGTTATTTCTCCACTGATCTCCAGTAGCATATTGGGCACCTACTGACCTGGGGAGTTCCTTTTTCAGTATCCTATCATTTTGCCTTTTCATACTGTTCATGGGGTTCTCAAGGCAAGAATACTGAAGTGGTTTGCCATTCCCTTCTCCAGTGGACCACACTCTGTCAGCCCTTCCACGATGGCCCGTCCATCTTAGATGGCCCCACAGGGCATGGCTTAGTTTCATTGAGTTAGACAAGGCTGTGGTCCTAGTGTGATTAGATGGACTAGTTTTCTGTGATTATGTATATATATCTAACCTATATATATATGTAAATCTCAGTTTTCAGAATTGAATACTATTAGAATTCAAAAAGATGAGCACAATTGTTTGTCAGAGGTGAGTAAATGAGGTCACAATGCTAAAGTCACATGATCCACATCATTGTCAAGAAAATTCTGATATCATTGCATTAAAAATATCTAGTTATCAGTTTTATGATCTCCAAAAAATATGTAGCTTTCCTCAACTCCCATGGTCCCTTAAGCAAAATAGAGCCAAAAATACTGTTCTGCTTAAAGAAAGAAGATAGGACTAAATTAATGACTTTTGAAGTGTGGTTGCACAACCACCACCACCAGCAGCAGCCTGGGGAATTTGTTATAAATACATATTTTCAAGGTCCAGTTCAGACATACTGAATAAAAATGTCTGGGATGTAGTCTAGCAATATGTGTTTTAACAACCCCCCACCCACCCCCAAGTGATTGTGTGCCACTGAAGTGTGAGAACTGGTGATCCAGATGCTTTGCCAAGGTTTCTTGGAATTCCAAGTTCTGACATTCTGATTAAGTTCTATAATTCTAATCTATGATGTGATGGTGAGTCTTTCTTGAGAGTTACTTAACTTAGTTTATGAGATGAATGCCTCAGCTCCCTAATCACTGCTTGAATAGAGAGCATCATTCAATCTCCTATGGAAACATAACATCAAGGATGGAGCAGGTTATATAATTTACAAGAACTTTGAGCAGTATAGGTCATTTGGTCTAGTTATGGTCTAAACAGAAAACCATATCATTATGACTCTTCTATTACAGCCAGAATATTTCTATTAAATGGAATAGCTAGAAACAGTAAAAGGAATTGTATCTCTAAAATAGTTCATTTAAGTTAAGGCCTTTTTTTTTTTTTTTTTTTGGCGTGTAGTGCTGCACTCAATATGTCACCATTTTTGGCAAACTCAGCAGTGATCACAGGACTGGAAAAGGTCAGTTTTCATAACAATCCCAAAGAAAGGCAACACCAAAGAATGCTCAAACTACTGCACAATTGCACTCATCTCAGTTCAGTTCAGTTCAGTCGCTTAGTCGTGTCTGACTCTTTGCAACCCCATGAATCACAACATGCCAGGCCTCCCTATCCATCACCAACTCCCAGAGTTCACTCAGACTCACGTCCATTGAGTCAGTGATGACTTCCAGCCATCTCATCCTCTGTCGTCCCCTTCTCCTCCTGCCCCCAATCCCTCCCAGCATCAGAATCTTTTCCAATGAGTCAAAACTTCACATGAGGCGCCAAAAGTACTGGAGTTTCAGCTTTAGCATCATTCCTTCCAAAGAAATCCCAGGGCTGGTCTCCTTCAGAATAGACTGGTTGGATCTCCTTGCAGTCCAAGGGACTCTCAAGAGTCTTCTCCAAGAGTCTGCACTCATCTCACATACTTGTAAAGCAATGCTCAAAATTCTCCAAGCCAGGCTTCAGCGACATTTGAACCGTGAACTTCCAGATGTTCAAGCTGGTTTTAGAAAAGGCAGAGGAACCAGAGATCAAATTGCCAACATCCACTGGATCATAGAAAAAGCAAGAGAGTTCCAGAAAAACATCTATTTCTGCTTTATTGACTATGCCAAAGCCTTTGACTGTGTGGATCACATTAAACTGTGGAAAATTCTGAAAGA
>NW_011491028.1:2632632-2645488 GCF_000754665.1 Bison bison bison | reverse complement strand
GATCACATTAAACTGTGGAAAATTCTGAAAGAGATGGGAATAACAGACCACCTGACCTGCCTCCTGAGAAATCTGTATGCAGGTCAGGAAGCAACAGTTAGAACTGTACATGGAACAATAGACTGGTTCCAAATAGGAAAAGGAGTTCATCAAGGCTGTATATCGTCACCCTGTTTATTTAACTTATATGCAGAGTACATCATGAGAAATGCTGGGCTGGATGAAGCACAAGCTGGAATCAAGATTGCTGGGAGAAAAATCAATAACCTCAGATATGGCAGAAAGTGAAGAAGAACTAAAGAGTCTCTTGATGAAAGTGAAAGTGGAGAGTGAAAAAGTTGGCTTAAAGCTCAACATTCAGAAAACTAAGATCGTGGCATCTGCCATCACTTCATGGCAAATAGAAGGGAAACAGTGGAAACAGTGTCAGACTTTATTTTTCTGGGCTCCAAAATCACTGTAGATGGTGACTGCAGCCATAAATTAAAAGACACTTACTCCTTGGAAGGAAAGTTATGACCAACCTAGATAGCATATTTTAAAGTAGAGACATTACTTTGTCAACAAAGATCCGTCTAGTCAAGGCTATGGTTTTTCCAGTAGTCATGTATGGATGTGAGAGTTGGACTATAAAGAAGGCTAAGCACGGAAGAATTGATGCTTTTGAACTCTGGTGTTGGAGAAGACTCTTGAGAGTCCCTTGGACTGCAAGGAGATCCAACCAGTCCATCCTAAAGAAAATCAGTCCTGGGTGTTCATTGGAAGGACTGATGTTGAAGCTGAAACTCCAATATTTTGGCCACCTGATACGAAGAGCTGACTCATTTGAGAAGACCTTGATGTTGGGAAAGATTGAAGGCAGGAGGAGAAGGGAAGGACAGAAGATGAGATGTTTAGACGGCATCACTGACTCAATGAACATGAGTTTGGGTGGACTCTGGGAGTTGGTGATGGACAGGGAGGCCTGACGTGCTGCTGTTCATGGGGTTGCAAAGAGTCAGACACGGCTGAGTGACTGAACTAAACTGACAGTCTGTAACATAATCATATGCAATAAGAGCCCAAAGATGCTGGGATCAAATTGCTCCTAAAGGTCTACAGTTTTAGAGGTCTTTCTGCAGTCAAAACATGGTCCACTGGAGAAGGTAATGGCAAACTACTTCCTCATGAACTAAATGAACAGTATGAAAAAGCAAAAAAAAAAAAAAAGGACACTGAAAGATGAACTCCCCAGGTTGGTAGGTTGGTAGGTGCCCAATGTGCTACTGGAGATCAGTGAAGAACTAACTCAAGAAAGAATGAAGAGATGGAGCCAAAGCAAAAACAACACTCAGTTGTGGATGTAACTGATCACAGAAGTAAAGTCCAATGCTGTAAAGAGCAATAATGCATAGAAACTTGGAATGTTAGGTCCATTAATCAAGGCAAATTGCAAGTGGGCTAACAGGAGATGGCAAGAGTGAACATTGACATTTTAGGAATCAGTGAACTAAAATGGACTGGAATGGGTGAATTTAACTCAGATGACCATTATATCTACTACTGAGGGAAAATGGAGTAGCCATCAAAGCTAAAAAAGAGTCCAAAATGCAATATTTGGATACAATCTCAAAAATGACAGAATGATCTCTGTTCGTTTCCAAGGCAAACCATTCAATATCACAGTAATCCAAGTCTATGCCCCAACCAGTAATGCTAAAGAAGCTGAAGTTGAATGGTTCTATGAAGACCTACAAGACCTTCTAGAACTAATATCCCCAAAAATAGGTCCTTTTCATTATAGGGGACTGGAATGCAAAAGTAGGAAGTCAAGAGATACCTGCAGTAACAGGCAAATTTGGCCTTGGTGTACAGTAAGCAGGGCAAAGGCTAATAGAGCTTTCCCAAGAGAGTGCACTGGTCATAGAAAACATGCTCTTCCAAAAACACAAGAGAAGACTATACACATAGGCATCACCAGATGGCCATTACCAAAATCAGATTGATTATATTCTTTGCAGCCAAAGATGCAGAAGCTCTATACAGTCAGGAAACGCAAGACCAGGAGCTGACTGTGGCTCAGATCATGAACTCCTTATTGCCAAATTCAGACTGAAATTGAAGAAAGTAAGGAAAACCTCTAGACCATTCAGGTATGACCTAAATCAAATCCCTTATGATTATACAGTGGAAATGACAAATAGAATCAAGGAATTAGATCTGATAGACAGTTCTTCTGAGTGCCTGAAGAACTATGAATAGAAGTTCATGACATTGTACAGGAGGCAGGGATCAAGACCATCCCCAAGAAAAAGAAATGCAAAAAGGCAACATGGTTGTCTGAGGAGGCCTTAGAAATAGCTATGAAAAGAAGAAAAGAAAAATGCAAAGAAGAAAAGGAAAGACATACCCATTTGAATGCAGAGTTCCAAAGAATAGCAAGGAGAAATCAGAAAGCCTTTCTCAGTGATCAATGCAAAGAAATAGAGGAAAACAATATAATGGGAAAGAATAAAGATCTCTTCAAGAAAATTAGAGATACCAAGGGAACATTTCATGCAAAGATGGGCTCGATAAAGGACAGAAATGGTATGGAACAAACAGAAGCAGAAGATATTAAGAAGAGGTGGCAAGAATACACAGAAGAACTATTCACAGAATATCTTAATGACCCAGATAACCATGATAGTGTGATCACTCACCTAGAGCCAGACATCCTGGAATGTAAAGTCAAGTGGTCCTTAGAAAGCATCTCTATGAACAAAGCTAGTGGAGGTGATGGAATTCCAGTTGAGCTATTTCAAATCCTGAAAGATGATGCTGTGAAAGTGCTACGCTCAATATGACAGCAAATTTGGAAAACTCAGCAATGGCCACAGGACTGGAAAAGGTCAGTTTTCATTCCAATCTCAAAGAAAGGCAATGCCAAAGAATGGTCAAACTACCACACAGTTGCACTCATCTCACACACTAGTAAAGTAACGCTCAAAATTCTCCAAGCCAGCCTTCAGCAATATTTGAACTGTGAACTTCCAGATGTTCAAGCTGGATTTAGGAAAGGCAGAGGAACCGGAGATAAAATTGCCAACATCCACTGGATCATAGAAAAAGCAAGAGAGTTCCAGAAAAACATCTATTTCTGCTTTATCAACTATGCCAACTGTGGAAAATTTTGAAAGAGATGGGAATACCAGACCACGGAAGGAAATAGCAACCCACTCCAGTATCCTTGCCTGGAAATTCTCATGGACTGAGGATGGAGGAGCCTGGTGGGCTGCAGTCCATTGGGTCACAAAGAGTCGGGCACGACTGAGTGACTAACACTTACTTAACCTGTCTCCTGAGAAATCTGTACGCAGGTCAGGAAGCAACAGTTAGAACTGGACACGGAAAAACAGACTGGTTCCAAATCGGGAAAGGAGTATGTCAAGGCTGTATATCTTCACCCTGCTTATTTAACTTCTATGCAGAGTACATCATGAGAAACACTGGGCTAGATGAAGCACAAGCTGGAATCAAGATTGCTGGGAGAAATATCAATAACCTCAGATATGCAGACGACACCACCCTTATGGCAGAAAGTGAAGAAGAACTAAAGAGCCTCTTGATGAAAGTGAAAGAGCAGAGTGAAAAAGTTGGCTTAAAGCTCAACATTCAGAAAATGAAGATCATGGCATCTGGTCCCATCACTTCATGGCAAATAGATGGGGAAACTGGAAACGGTGGCAGACTTTATTTTTCTGGGCTCCAAAATCACTGTAGATGGTGACTGCAGCCATGAAATTAAGACATTTGCTTCTTGGAAGAAAAGCTATGGCCAACCTAGACAGAATATTAAGAAGCAGAGACATTATTTTGCCAACAAATGTCCTTCTAGTCAAGGTTTCTCCAGTAGTCGTGTATGATTGTGAGAGTTGGACTATAAAGAAAGCTAAACGCTGAAGAATTAATGCTTTTGAACTATGGTGTCTGAGAAGAGTCTTGAGAGTCCTTTGGAATGCAAGGAGGTCTAACCAGTGGATCCTGAGGGAAATCAGTCCTGACTGTTCATTGGAAGGAGTGATGTTGAAGCTGAAAGTCCAGTACTTTGGACACCTGATGCAAAGAGCTGACTTATTTGAAAAAGACCCTGATGCTGGGAAAGATTGAAGGAAGGAGGAGAAGGGTATGATAGAGGATGAGGTGGTTGGATGGCATCACTGACTCAATGGACATGAATTTGGGTAAACTCCGGGAGTTGGTGATGGACAGGGTGGCCTGGTCTGCTGCAGTCCATGGGGTCGCAAAGCGTCGGACTCGACTGAGTAACTGAACTGAACTGATTCTCAAACTGAATTATTTTAAAATATTAAATGTGCACCTGTTCACCTAAAATCATATATCTATAGGTTTTTACCTGTGTTTCATTAGCTAAACTCTTAAAATGTTTATTGAACATGTATGTTGCTCTTTATACAAATTCTGTTTATGTATTAGTCATCTATCAATACATAACACAATACTCCAAAATAAAATCAGCTTAAATTTTCAAACAAAACAAACAGAAATCACTGTTGTAAAGTGTTGCAACCAGCTTCAGAGAGTCCCCAACTAATTTTCACAAAATTAACCACTCCTGGATGGTGTCCTGTGGCCCTTTCCTTCTTCCAACCAGGCCAGGTAAATCAAGAATCCACCTGGGAGCTACGGATTGATCATTCAGGCCTCCTTTATTGTTTTTACACGTAAACACAGGTGCTGCAATTGCAGAGGCACTCTACCCAAATCATTAGGGCTGGTGGCCAATCAGGACATTTTCATTGCAAGTGACTGAATCTCCATTGTCGTTGCTGTTTCATCACTCAGTTGTGTCCAGCTCTTTGCAACCCTATGGACTGTGGCCTTTCCAGGCTCCTCCTGTCCATAAGATTCCCCAAGCAAGAATACTAGAGTGGATTGCCATTTCCCTCTCTGGTGGATCTTCCCAACCCAGGATTCAAACCTGCATCTCCTGCATTGCAGGCGGATTCTTTTATCACTGAGCCTACCAGGGACACTTGAAACTCTATTACAACTAAGTTAACCCAGTGAAGAATTAATTGGTTCATATTACTGAAAATCCAGGTGTTCGGCTAACTTTAGACATCCAAGGGCTCAAAGACTAATGATAGACATTTTGAGTTTATGTATCCAGGACCTAGTCTCACCATCTCCTCTCTCAGCAGTGCTTCTCTCTGAGTAGGCTCCTTAAGTTCCAGCAGTTCAAGCTCTATATGCTCAGTCAGCTCTAAGTCCAGCAGAAGGAAAGAATGTTGGCTTTTTTTTTTTTCTGAGAAAACTCTCTTTTTTACCACAGAAGGCACCACCTGCTAGAATGTAAGCTCCATGAGGACAGGGATTTCTGTGCCTGTTTTCACCATCATATCCCCAGAACCTATGGTGCATGTCACAGGGTAGTTGTTCAGTGTTGATTGAATGAATAAATGAGGTTAGACTGAGATAAATTAGGTCACTTGTCACCCCCGAACCAATCACTTAGGCCAGGGGCTGAAACATAGAGTAGATCATATGACCGCCCATGATTGGACTATCACAAATCTCATCAATATCACATTTTATTAAATAAGTCTACTTAATACCATGTTTAAGAGATACATTTTATCTCTGAGGAACTGGCATGTTCTTTGAGAAACATTGGACTGTTATTAGCAAAAGAAGAAATGGATACTAGAAGGATCTGCATAAGCTTTCCATTTCTCCAGATCATACTGGAAGCTCAGAATTACTCCTTGGACTTCTTTTCTGAATGAGAAAATTGCAAGCTCTTTTAAGATAAAATGAAAGAAAATTAATGGATAGAAAATTAAGCCTTTATTCCGATGCAATTACATACGGGATTTAGATAGATAAAATGTAATTATTTGAGTAGGAATTTGGCTAGATGCCTGATTTTTAGAGATCTTATCATGAGGTTCCTGATTCCTGGCTGACTTTGAGAAAGAGGGCTCACGTGAAGGATAGTAGTACCATTTATTCAATACTCGTTCATTTTTCAGAATTGAAGTAGCTAGAGATGGGAATCACCAGAATGATTTTTGCACCACAGTACAAGGTAATTATCTTTATAAACATAAATCTGAATCATTTAAATTTTCTTAGACTATTATAAATGATCCAAAGAGAGATTACATTATATTTTTTTTTTTTTACATTATATTCTAATTCTCTTAAAATTGGTTTGGCTTAGGAATGCTCTAAAAATAGAGCTTAAATTAACCAATTATTTTTTCTTCAGCACCTCTGTTTACTGTGCATAGCTTTATTTAGTGCCATATTCAGAAACGCATCATATTACATGTATAATTTAATATATAATTTATGTATCTGTCTATGACATCTATGTGTTTTATACAGCATAAGATATAAGCAAAAATTAAGTAATACTGTATTTGTATTTATCATATTTTATCATTAGTATGTGTGTCTATATGCTCAGTCTCATCTGACTCTTTGCAACTCCATGGACTGTAGCCCATCAGGCTCCTCTGTCCATGGAATTTTCTGGACAAGAATACTGAAGCAGTTTGTCATTTCCTAGTCCAGGGGATCTTCTCCATCCAACCTGACTCTTCTGTGCCTTCTGAATTGACAGGTGGATTCTTTACTACCTGGAAATCATTACTTATTCTCTATTATTCTAAGTAAATTGTGTAAATAATTTGAGGTATAGGGCTAATCAATGAATCATCCCTTCAGAGCATTTTAATATTGCGTGAGAAACATTACTTATTAGGTAAATTCTGCATTGACCATGTAAAATAAGAATTCTTTTATTTTTATAATTAAGAACTCTTTTAATATGTTTATCATGGATAAATGTTTGAAAGATGTGGTTTTAATCCAAATAAACTGTATTTCTTGTATACTTGCTTTATCATTTTTAGTTAAAGATACTGAATATCTAGCTATTTCCACACCTCTCCACCACATTCATACTAATCAGTTGGGGATGACAGCAGGGGAAGACTTAATCTTTTCATTGGTGCAAATAATTTTCTTTGTTTTTTGTTTTTTTTTTTAATATTAAGAAAGTTCACTCCTGTAATCACCCCTCAAGTCTCAGGTTGAAAACTGCTGGTAGAATCAAGGCTTCTTGAATGGAAGGAAGGCCACTTCCCTGAATGACATAATAGCTGGTCTGGTGCTTTTTAATGGTATGTTTTTGGATGCTGCTCCATGGCTAGGAAGTTCAAGAAGCAACCATTTCTTCAACAAGTTTTTAATGAGTGCTTACTATGTAACAAGTTCTGCTCTGGACCCTAAAGAATCAGAAATGAACCAAACATAGCAATCCTTGACAATCCTTGACTCACAGTCAAGTGCTGCTGCTGCTGCTAAGTCGCTTTAGTTGTGTCTGACTCTGTGCAACCCCATAGATGGCAGCCCACCAGGCTCCCCCGTCCCTGGGATTCTCCAGGCAAGAACACTAGAGTGGGTTGCCATTTCCTTCTCCAATGCATGAACGTGAAAAGTGAAAGTGAAGTCGTTCAGTCATGTCCGACTCTTAGCGACCCCGTGGACTGCAGCCTACCAGGCTCCTCTGTCCATGGGATTTTCCAGGCAAGAGTACTGGAGTGGGGTGCCATTGCCTTCTCCCACAATCAAGTGAGGGAGATGGAAAAAAAACAGGATCAGTCAATAAGAATATATGTCAGATGATAATGAGTGGTAAGAAGAAGCAGACATCTTGATTTTTAAAAAACTGTCCACAGGATGGTAACATTGAAATAACAACATTTTGATAAAGACTTAAAACTGTGAGGAAATGATATATCCGGGAAAAGAGAAAGTGCAAAGTCCCCAAGGCAGAAGTAGTCCAGAGACATTTGAGGAACAAGGAAGGAGGCCAATGCTGTTCACTGGAGCTGCACAGATTTCAAGCTCAAGTTTAAGCTGACTGCTTACAATAACATTTTGTTATTTCTCTTTTTCTCCCACCAGTCATTAAGTTATACAGTGGTCATGGGATCCATCCAAAGCTCAGGTCGGCAGTGAAAACCAGCAAAAATCTTTTTCAGAGCTTCTGGGTCATTTAGATCACAATTTAGAGCACTATCTTGAAAGATCAACACAAGCATGATATAAAGGACAAAATAGAGGCTTAATTCTTTCTGGGAAAGAAGTTACAGAATATGATTGTCATTGATGCTTATGAATTATAACTACAAAGCAGCATGAGTTTCAAACATTCACAGCACATATAATATTATAAAATTATTTACTTTAATCGGAGCCCATGAAATACTCTTTCAATAAAGAAATGGTTCAAATGATGTTGGTAAATCTATACCTATAAGAATGTTGATTTCAGAATTATAGCAAAAAAAAAAAAAAGCTAATTTTTAGGAAAAGAAATAACCAAGGGAGAGAAGACTTAGTATCCAGAAGGGCATGTAAAATGCCTATATATGTAATTGTCCTCTCTTCTTATATGTTAACATGATTTGGTTGCCAGTTTCTCTTATTTTTAGGGTTTAGTAAAATAGAGAGGGATAGAAATATAAGCAGCACATACAGATTTCACATAACAAATAACCTACTTTAAGCTAGAGAATACAATTACTGTCTTAGCAGAGGCTAAGGCAATGATGATTGACACCATTGAAGTTGACACCATTGAAGCTGACACATTGAAGTTGACACCAATAGTTGACACCATTGAAGGTTCACAGTGGAAGAATCTGACTCTGAAGAGATAAAATGTAGAAGCAATAAATTATGATGTAAAATGGGGTGGAATAATAAAGCAGAGGAAAAACTCTTGGAGTTTAGAAACCTGAGGGCTCGGAGCCTAACTAAACAGACCCTGGAGTATGGAATTCTGGAAATAGGGCTCAAATAAACCACAGTTGGCCCTTGAAGAAGGGTATAAATAAAAGGAATATTTCAAGGAAGGGAAACCTTAGAACTAGAAAATTTCGCAGGTAATTTCAGCTAGTATCACCATTTTATCAAGACTATCCTGGTCAAATTCCATAGTGCATTTACACAGTCATTTAGAAAGTCATTGGAAGTCTCTATTCATGAAAGAGTTCACAAATTTTATGATCTTAGTGTCAATGCCTTTATTGTGAAATGACTCCACCCTCTAACAAAGAATCTTTTATTATAAATGTGTTATTCATCCAGGGAACAGGCAAGACCCTTACAGACATGCCCTTTGGGTTTGGAAAGAGAAGAAACCAGCAGATAGAGAAACACAATGAACAGACAATATCATTTTATCAAAAGACAAAGCCCAAAGGGAATTTAAATATTTAAACAAATATGCAGGCATTCCCCACTTGCAGGAGCCAAGTATATTTTGGCAGAAGGGAATTTCCATATTGTTTCAACTTTAATTCAGTGGTTAGTTCTCTTTTAATTAGAATCTTTAATGAGCAAATGTATTTTTTCCTTTTTGTTCTTTATTGGAATTATCTATGGCTAAATATCTCATAGATAAACACTTGTAAATTATTTATAAAATTCAATTTAATCCATTAATTTCTCAAGTTCAGATAAAAACTTCATGAAGCAAAACCAGATTAAATGTCAAATTTCAAAACTGAAATGTATCTATTTCCACATGTATTGACCTCATTCAAAAAGTCACATTTTTATTAAGGGTTGGTTGGTGGAGATATTAAATTGATGTTACTTTCTGACTACCTCTAGAAAGAAAGCAAAGGAGCAGAGTAGAGAAAATGTACATATGACTTTGATAATATAATTACTATAGGGAAAAATGTGTTCTTCACTGGAAAGCTATGCGTTATCTGTGGGGAGCTATTATTTTATAACTCTACAAATTGTAGAAAACTGATAGCAATGCAAAAATAATCCTGGTCTGAAGACATGTAAATAAATTTGCTCCAGTGGAGTTTTATCTATCAAAACTCTTCTAGCTTGGAAAAAGTTGGATAACAGGTGAGAACCATATATTCTATTTGTTTAGGTGGGATTTTCAATATGACATATCATTATCTTATAAGTAAATTTACAGAATACCATGCTTTCTCATAAATGAAATATGAAATATGTACCACTAATATAAAGTTATCCTAAAGATTATTTGACAGCTATTTTTTTAATCTTTTTATCTATTAACCACAATGTCCAGCAAACAAAGAGCTGGCTTGTGACAGGAAGTCATAGATTGTTACCCCCACAAAATAAACAAACACAATGCTAGTAGATATAGTAAAAGCTCATTAGAAATAAAAACTATTTTAGGCTTTATTAAATTTCCCTGATGGCTCAGATGGTAAAGAATCTGCCTGCAATCTGGGAGACCTGGGTTCGGTCCCTGGGTTAGGAAGATCCCCTGGAAGAGGGCATGGCAATCCACTCTAGTGTTCTTGCCTGGAGAATCCCCATGGACAGAGGAGCCTGATGGGCTACAGTCCATGAGGTCACTAAGAGTTGGACATGACTGAGCAAGTAAGCACACACAATACACAAAGTACTCTACCTAGGATTGTTTGAGCATAGAATCTGATTTAGTGTGCAAAATATTCTGATATGAAGGAAAATCCAATAGATTATAGAAAATATGCCTAAAAACAGGGTTCCTGCTGCTGCTGCTGCTGCTAAGTTGCTTCAGTCGTGTCCGACTCTGTGCGACCCCATAGATGGCAGCCCACCAGGCTCCCCATCCCTGGGATTCTCCAGGCAAGAACACTGGAGTGGGTTGCCATTTCCTTCTCCAATGCATGAAAGTGAAAAGTGAAAGTGAAGTCACTCAGTCGTATCCGACTCTTAGCAACCCCATGGATTGCAGGCCACCAGGCTCCTCCGTCCATGGGTTTTCCAGGCAAGAGTACTGGAGTGGGGTGCCATTGCCTTTTCTGAAAAACAGGGTTCCTAGAAACACTAAAAACAAGGATGGAATCAAAATGCATTGAACCTTATAAAATTTGAGTGGCAAGATCAAATTATATCAAAACATAGGAGAAAAACATATATGATATGTAAGTCTGTGTGGAATTAGTAGGGATCAAAGCTAATTATGAATCAGACCTATCTCATTACTGATAATTTAAATTACTATCAAAAGTATTACCATCCAATTTTTGCCATTACTGTATAGATTGCTATGGAAAATTCGTTTAAAAATTGTTACAAATAGTTTATGGATTTCTTACAAGCAGTATGGTACATAAAAGTTAGCCTTGTACTCAGTAGCTAAATTTTTGTAGACTATGATTTAAGAGTAACTCCTCCCCGTCACCGCCCCTGGCCTCTGGCGTGGGGGCGTGGGGTAGCTCCTCCCGGCCGCCGCCCCTGACCTCAGATGCGGGGTAGCTCCTCTCCGCTGTTCCTGCGCCCTCACGGTCTGGTACTCTTGGCTGCTGCCCCTGACCTCGGACGTGGGGTAACTCCTCTTGGCCGCCGCCCTTTGGGCATGAGGTCCTCCTGGCTTCTGCCCCTGACCTCGGACGTGGGGTGGCTCCTCTTACCCCGCTCCGAGGCCAGGGGCAATGGGCGGGAGGAGCTACCCCATGCCCCTAAGCCCTAAGCCAAGGGCAGTGGCAGGGAGGAGCAACCACAAGACCGAGGCCCGGGGCAGTGGCCGGGAGGACCAACCCCACGTCCAAGGAGCCGTGGCTGCGCGGGCGCAGGAGGGCCTAGAGGAGCTATCCCACATTGAAGGTCAGGAAGGGCGGCTGTGAGGAGATACCCCTCGTCCAAGGTAAGGAGCAATGGCTGCGCTTTGCTGGAGCAGCCGTGAAGAGATACCCCATGTCCAAGGTAAGAGAAACCCAAGTAAGACGGTAGGTGTTGCAAGAGGGCAGCAGAGGGCAAACACACTGAAACCATACTCACAGAAAACTAGTCAATCTAATCACACTAGGCCACAGCCTTGTCTAACTCCATGAACTAAGCCATGCCCGTGGGGCAACCCAAGATGGGTGGGTCACGGTAGAGAGATTTGACAGAATGTGGTCCACTGGAGAAGGGAATGGCAAACCACTTCAGTATTCTTGCCTTGAGAACCCCACGAACAGTATGAAAAGGCAAAATGATAGGAGACTGAAAGAGGAACTCCCCAGGTCAGTAGGTGCCCAATATGCTACTGGAGATCAGTGGAGAAATAACTCCAGAAAGAATGAAGGGATGGAGCCAAAGCAAAAACAATACCCAATTGTGGATGCGACTGGTGATGGAAGCAAGGTCCAATGCTGTAAAGAGCAATATTGCATAGGAACCTGGAATATCAGGCCCATGAATCAAGGCAAATTGGAAGTGGTCAAACAAGAGATGACAAGAGTGAATGTCGACATTCAAGGAATCAGCGAACTGAAATGGACTGGAATGGGTGAATTTAACTCAGATGACCATTATATCTACTACTGTGGGCAGGAATCCCTCAGAAGAAATGGAGTGGCCATCATGGTCAACAAAAGAGTCCGAAATGCAGTACTTGGATGCAATCTCAAAAACGACAGAATGATCTCTGTTCATTTCCAAGGCAAACCATTCAATATCACAGTAATCCAAGTCTATGCCCCAACCAGTAATGCTGAAGAAGCTGAAGTTGAACGGTTATATGAAGACTTACAAGACCTTTTAGAACTAACATCCCAAAAAGATGTCCTTTTAATTATAGGGGACTGGATTGCAAAAGTAGGAAGTCAAGAAACACCTGGAGTAACAGGCAAATTTTGCCTTGGAATATGGAATGAAGCAGGGCAAAGACTAATAGAGTTTTGCTAAGAAAATGCACTGGTCATAACAAACACCCTCTTCCAACAACACAAGAGAAGACTCTATACATGGACATCACCAGATGGTCAACACCGAAATCAGATTGATTATATTCTTTGCAGCCAAAGATGGAGAAGCTCTATACAGT
>NW_011491028.1:2631245-2631832 GCF_000754665.1 Bison bison bison | reverse complement strand
ATGCTCAAAATTCTCCAGCCAGGCTTCAGCAATATGTGAACCATGAACTTCCTGATATTCATGCTGGTTTTAGAAAAGGCAGGAGAACCAGAGACCAAATTGCCAACATCTGCTGGATCATCGAAAAAGCAAGAGAATTCCAGAAAAACATCTATTTCTGATTGCCTTTGAATGTGTGGATCGCAATAAACTGTGGAAAATTCTGAAAGAGATGGGAATACAAGACCACCTAATCTGCCTCTTGAGAAATTTGTATGCAGGTCAGGAAACAACAGTTAGAACTGGACATGGAACAACAGACTGGTTCCAAATAGGAAAAGGAGTACGTCAAGGCTGTATATTGTCACCCTGTTTATTTAACTTCTATGCAGAGTACATCATGAGAAACGCTGGACTGGAAGAAACACAAGCTGGAATCAAGATTGCCGGGAGAAATATCAATAACCTCAGATATGCAGATGACACCACCCTTATGGCAGAAAGTGAAGAGGAACTCAAAAGCCTCTTGATGAAAGTGAATGTGGAGAGTGAAAAAGTTGGCTTAAAGCTCAACATTCAGAAAACAAAGATCATGGCATCCGGTCCCT
>NW_011491028.1:2611876-2631145 GCF_000754665.1 Bison bison bison | reverse complement strand
GCTTAAAGCTCAACATTCAGAAAACAAAGATCATGGCATCCGGTCCCATCACTTCATGGGAAATAGATGGGGAAACAGTGGAAACAGTGTCAGACTTTATTTTTCTGGGCTCCAAAATCACTGCAGATGATGACTGCAGCCATTAAAATAAAGGAGGCTTATTCCTTGGAAGGAAAGTTATGACCAACCTAGATCGCATATGCAAAAGCAGAGACATTACTTTGCCAACAAAGGTTTGTCTAGTCAAGGCTATGGTTTTTCCTGTGGTCATGTATGGATGTCAGAGTTGGTCTGTGAAGAAGGCTGAGCGCCGAAGAATTGATGCTTTTGAACTGTGGTGTTGAAGAAGACTCTTGAGAGTCCCTTGGACTGCAAGGAGATCCAACCAGTCCATTCTGAAGGAGATCAGTCCTGGGAGTTCTTTGGAAGGAATGATGCTAAAGCTGAAACTCCAGTACTTCGGCCACCTCATGCGATGAGTTGACTCATTGGAAAAGACTCTGATGCTGGGAGGGATTGGGGGCAGGAGGAGAAGGGGACAACAGAGGATGAGATGGCTGGATGGTATCACTGACTCGATGGATATGAGTCTCAGTGAACTCCGGGAGTTGGTGATGGACAGGGAGGCCTGGCATGCTGCGATTCATGGGGTCACAAAGAGTCAGACACAACTGAGCGACTGATCTGATCTGATCTGATGATTTAAGAGTACAAAACAAGTTCCAAATCAGTGCCCAAAAAGCCCAGCCAGGAAGAAGTAGACTAGTAAAGCAGTCTTGGAACAACGCTATAGGCACTGATGGAGTCTGCAATTAAACAGAGACCACATAAGCTATCTGAAGATGATTGGCAGTTATTGTCTCCAGCTGGTTATTGTCACACAAGGATGTAGGATATGTCATTTTATCTGATTTTTTAAGAGTCTGCATTCCAAGTTTCATATAAAATCTCCAGATTTTTGCAACTGATTAAAAAAAAAAAAAAAAAACAGTTTTGACATTGTGCCTCCCAATGTGATCCACTAAAAAATAATCTCTGGGTTATTCCTAACAAGAGAGGACAGCTCAATTCCAGTAATAAGAAAAAAACGTTCCTATGTATAGCACAGGGAACTCTACTCAATGCTCTGTAGTAACCTAAATGGAAGGAAATCCAATGAAGAGGGAGTATATGTGTAAGCATGGCTGATTCACCCTGCTGGACAACAGAAACTAACAGAACATTGTAAAGCAACTATCCTCCAATTTAAAAAAAAGAAGAAAGAAACATTGAATGGATCTCTTTGAAGACATCACACAAAATAAAAGATAAGACTATGCTTTAAAACTTAGGATCATGAAGAATAGGAAAAGCAAGGGAAATCATTCCAGATTGAAGGACAATAGAGAGATACGACTATTAAGTGTAATACGAATTCTTGGACTGGATCATTTTTTCCCAAAACAGAAAAGAAATATTGTTAGGACACTTGGCAAAATTTGAATGAGGTCTGTAAATTGGACAATAGTCATATCAGTGTTGATTTCTTGGA
Organism: Bison bison bison; assembly: GCF_000754665.1. Lineage (NCBI taxonomy): Eukaryota > Metazoa > Chordata > Mammalia > Artiodactyla > Bovidae > Bison > Bison bison. The sequence continues at coordinate 2,629,614 of NW_011491028.1, read as the reverse complement.
TGGTTACACTGTATTGTCTTGGAGAGTGTTCTTGATTTGATGAAATACACACTCAAGATTTTAGATGTGATGGGGTAATTTGCTCTCAAAATTCTTAAAACTTTTAGGGAAGTTGAAAATTGTTCAAATTAAATGAAAATTGCAAAACTTGAAGTTACTTCTAATATACAAAGTAAGAGAATAGTAGAGATAGGAAGGTGGCATAAAAGAAAAAAAAAACTGCCCTTCTGTAAATGTAAATTTTTTCAAAGAAAAATAAGAAAAGTCTTAATAATTTTACTTTTACTTACAATTATAATTATATTTTATGATGGCACTAGTGGTAAAGAATCTGCCTGCCAATGCAGGAAACATAAAAGATGCAGGTCTAATCCCTGTTTCAAGAAGATCCCCTGGAAGGAAATGGCACGCCACACATCAGTATTCTTGCTTATAAAATCCCACGGACAGAGGAATCTGGCGGGCTACATTCCATGGGATCACAAAGAGTTGGACCCGACTGAGTGAGCACATTACAGTAGAAAATGTTCTGTTTATTCATTCTCTGAAACAGCTTAATTCAATGTAAGTCAGAAATACCAAGATTGTGTTAACTTTAATGTTTTTGAAAAATTTCCTTAGCAAATTAAAATTTCCCGTAGATATGAAATACTCAGTCTAGACCACCTAAATACTCCTCACAAAGAGCTGGGGGCACAAATATTCCTACAGTAAATGATAAACACATGAATCTATACCAAGGGATATTTTCATAATGCTGTAACTTTAAACTTCTACATGTGTTGAAAAAATATCTTTTTAAAATAACTCTGGAACTGTTTAACATTTAAAAATGAATATGTTTATGTGCAGCATGTACGGAATTTTGGCCACCAAAGAGACAATTATGGCAATTGGAAATTTGCTTCTGAATCGGTTCCCCATGACCCTAATATATTTTTATTCATTGCTAATTAACTTTTTCTCTCATAAATGACCCTGCCTCCTTTATAGCACTTTATTCTTGTTGCATATTTTCCTACCAAATGTCCAGTCAACTTTAAATTCATTTTAAAAGGCAAAGAAAACTCACAAGTAGCTCTTTCTTTGAATCTATATATTCTTTTACCTATAAATGTATGTCTAATTTTGTCAAACTTTCTCCATACCTGAGAGTTATTTAATTCAATTTAACTAAATATCATAGGCTAAAAATTAAGATCATATTGGACATGGGAACTGTCATTATTTAAGGTTTTTGAGGTCACTAGCATCATGCTATTTCTAGGAATAACTAGATATGTTACAAAAGAAATCATTCTCACTGCTTCATATGTCATTTCAATATTCCTACTGGCAAGAATATTCTCAAGAATTTCTCATGCAAGACCTAACTAAGAATAATGAAATATATCTGTGAGACATTGACAGGAAACATAATATTTCACTTATGTGAATATCTAAATTAGCTAAAATGTTCCCACATTTAAGCAAAATTTTAAGCAATTCAGATGGATTTTTTCCCCTGAATTATATTTATTGTCATTGACTTATATATTTCCTTATATAATTCAAAGTTATCATTGTGGACATTAGCGTGATGACATTACAAGTACATCCCCAAGGATTTATGCCCTAAAATGTATACCCCACTCTCCCAAATAGCATGGCATCCAGGCTTGGGGGGCTGTATCTCCCACTCCCACCTTCTTTGGCATAGAGATGGGAGGCTGGGATCTCAGGCATCTGTATTATACCATGCTATCCCCACACTTTCATTTCACAGTCAGGCTTCTATTCCATTTGGACCCATGAGAATACAGAAGGTATTTCCTTGGGATTTCTAAGCGAAAACTTCCTAAATCTTTCTGCATATAGTGGATGATGTCCCAGAAGTTAGTTACCAGGACTTAACAGCCACAGTTCAACTGTAAGAGTAGCCATATTCGAAACCACCTTGAAACCACCTTGTTAGGGTTTCTGTTACAGACTAGAAGGCAGAAAAGAGCAAAGTAAAGACTACCAGCCTGGAATGACATTGAGTAGCTAAATCAAACCATTCATCAAATTTTTTCTTTCTCTGCATTTGTGTCTCTCTTTCCCTTTTTATTAAAACTGTGTCATGCAAGAAACATATTGGTTTTGAGCTGGGTTGCCTGTCATTTGTAACTAAGTGTACCCTATTGAGACAATAATTTATTCTGATAGTGATGCCTGCAAGGCTAATATACAGCCTCTGCCTTATTTCATTAGGTAAGATATTAATAATTCAGAATTTTCTATGTGTTTTGTTCCTGTGCTTAGTTTATATAGCTTGTATCTCCTCTCCTGTTATCTACTATCACTCTACAGGCTAGTAAATTAATCACTAACAGGTGAGAATTGTCCACTAATTTCTTTTAATCCACTATGACCTTAGAGATAGGAGCTACACCTCAGGCTTCAAATTCCTGCCTTACTTCCTCAGGAAGGACTTCCACACCTACATCAAGGTCAAATTCCTTTGTTAAGTATCCTTCAGTTACTGAGTACTTACTATGCGCCAAATTCTCTTCTAAGAATTTTACCTGAATTAACTTATTTAATACTCACATCAACCTTGTTTTACAGACCCTATTATTCTCATTTTACAAATGAAGACACTGAGGCACAAGTACAAAATCACAAAACTAGGGAGCATTGGGCATAGGATTCAAATCAAGGCAACTCAGAGCCCTCCCTCTTAACTTCTAGGATCTGTTGCTTTTCCTCCGAATGCTTATATCAGTTGGTTATTAAACATTCCCTAAAACAATAATGGGATTAACAGTCAACCCTCCCAACAGACTACAAGTTCCACATGAGCAGAGATCGTATGTAGTTAGGTTCATCACCCACAGCTCCCCGACTCTTATATATTACCTGTTTCATCATGGGCACTAGGTGAATATTTGTTAATTGAGGGAGGAAAGGAAAGAAAGGAAGAAGGTAAGGAAGCAGAAAGAGGAGTAAAGGAGAAGGGGAGGGACAGCGGGTAAGACTGAAAAAGGTCCAGAGAGGAGGCTTTACATAAACTGTAATTAAGGACAGTCTCGGCTGTGGACCTTTTCTGACCATCTCCAAAGAGTTGAATATCAGAAAAATGATCTGTTATTGTACTTCATGTCCAATGGCAGTGCCTCCGTCAGCAAGTAATTCAGAATATATCTAACACTTGCAGTGGTAATAAAAACTTAAAAACATATCAAGAATATAAATACAGTTTTATATTTACAGGGATGAAATTATAAGGATGAAGTTATACCTGGATGCATGTTCAAGCTTAAAAGGTACAGAAAACAAAAACCTCTCAGGAGACCTGAAGGAAGCTATAACTAAGAACATGGTTGAGGATATAGTCTGTACCAGGTAACTATCGCTACGTAACCAATTATCCTAAAACACAGAAGCATAAAATAGAACACGTTTATTTTCTCACACTTTCTGTGACTCAGGAACAGCTTAACTGAGCCCTGCCGCTCCACACCTTTCACAAGACTGCAGCCAAGATTCTGGCACAGGTTCATAGTGGGATAGGATCTGCTTCCAACTTCACTCAGTGGTTTTTTAAGTTTGCATTTTTCTTATGACATATTTACCATTTTTAAACAATTTTTTGAATTGAGGTATATTTACTTTTCATTGTTGTGGTAGCCTCAGGTGAATAGCAAAGTGATTCAGATATACATATATATATATAAATGTGTGTATACATGTATATAAATATATGTACACGTGTGTGTGTTAGTCGCTCAGTAGTGTCCAACTCTTGGTGTCCATGGATAGCCCACCAGGCTCCACTGTCCATGAAATTCTCCAGACAAGAATACTTGGGTAGGTAACCATTTCTTTTTCCAGTGTATATGTATGTATGCGTGTGTGTGTGTGTGTGTGTGTGTGTGTGTGTATGCATGCTAAGTTGCTTCAGTTGTGTCCAACTCTTTGCCACCCTACGGAGCCTAGCCCACCAGGCTTCTCCATCCATGGGATTCTCCAGACAAGAATACTGGAGTGGGTTGCCACACCCTCCTCCAGGAGATCCTCCCAACCCAGGGACTGAAACCACATTTCCTGCATTGCACACACACACACACGTGTGTGTGTGTGTGTGTGTGTGAGTGTTGTTTTTTGGTATTAAACGTATGTATGTGGTAATACATTAAATGTATGTATGCGGTAATACATTATTTTTTTTTAAATGGTGATATATGAAATGAAATGTTTCTGCTGCTCAACTATACCTTCTAAAGAGTATTTTAATAAATTAGGATTAAAGACAAAGAATATAATTCACACACTGAGGAGTAATTAAACTCAAACTCATAAAAAATTACAGTAAATTTTAACCAAATGGTGTATATAACAAGCATAATTTCAGACCTAAAAGTCCAAGAGCAAACTTCCGATAAGTCATTGAAGCGCTCCTCCCCCAGCTTTCCACGAGGAGAGGAGATGATCTGCCAAACTGAAACCTGCTCATCCCTGTGTTCCTTCTTAAAGATACAGCAGAAGCAGGAAGGGACTGCAGGTACTTCCGCAGACAACCTGTGTCATTCCGAGTAAATATTAAATTGAATACTCAAAATCTTCTTCTGAAAGAACCAAGTCCCTTTTACAAATACCAAGTGTGAGTTTGTGTACTGGTGGTTTTAATTGGCCTGAGGTTTGGTACAGCTTGACTTTGTCAGTAAGGGCTACTTTAGTTTAAAATGAAGCAAAACAATTTTAAAAGGCAGGGCAAGCCAATAGAGCACTTAAACTGGAGACCAGTTGTGGTCTCAGTTAAAAATCTACTTTGCTCCCTAACTTTATTCATGGGGAGTGGGGAAGCCCATCAGATCAGCAAGTGCATGCTAGTTACCAATAATACACATATTTTCTTTTCCTCACACTGGTTTTGTAGAAAGAAGAAGCAATTACGAAACATCTGAAAGGCCATTTTTTAAATATAAAAGAAATACGAGAGGAAAAGAGATAGACGATGCCTTGAATAAGACTTGAGGCAGAGAAAGAAACCTGGGACTCTATGTTGTTTGAAATACAAAAACAAAACTGCAGGGTACAATAGACATATATCAGGACAATCACTTGTATTTTCTTGCAAACTGAAATTATGAATGTAGCAGGGAATATCTATCAGCATAGTAATAATAGACTTAAGTATTAACTCAACATAATATCTATTTCAAATAGTCAAATGGGAATTGACCATGGTAGAAAGATCAAGAAAATATTCTTAAAATCAGTCCTACGGAGTTAGAATATAAAAAGAAGTAGTATAATAATTATGTTTCCAGATTATCAGGGTATTTCCATCAAACATGAATTAAGTACTGATATTTTATACATATACAACCCTTTCTTTTAAAAAGCAATAACTAAAACACAAAACATCATAATCATGATTATCCAATTAGTAAGAACCATCTATTGTCCCAGTACTGTTTAGATTTTCTCAGAATAAGATGGGTGGAAGCAGTTAGTAGTTTGTGTGTGTGTGTGTGTGTGTGTAAGGAGGAACTGGTAGATGACCTTTGAGATCATGCAGCACAGCTGTGGATCTATGAATCCACTCCAGCATCTTCCAAAACATACAATTCACTACTTCAGGAGGCAGCCTCCTTCATTTCCAGGAAATATGATTGCCAAAATATGTTTCCTTATTATGAAGTCAAAATTTTCGCTCTATAGTATTTACCATTAATGTCCCAGACCTAAACTAAATTATGCCTTTGGACACACACACAGAAACACACACACACGCACACACCCATGCAATCATGACTATACAGAGAACAAAAGAACTACTATGCTTTTCACTAAATCTCTTCTCAAATGTCAAACCAAAGTCTTTCATTATTCCTTTACTTGTATCCTGCATTACGGTTCAGTTGAATCCTCATATGACTCTGCTCAAAAATGACAATATTATCCATAGCCTTGGTTGATTGCTGCAGAAATGAGTACAACTCTCTCCTAATTTGTTCTGATCTACTTTTCCTATTGTAATAGAGGAATTGCTAGTAGTAGTAATGTCAGTCATTTGGTCGTGTCCAACCCTTTGGGATCCCATAGAGGAAAATGCTAAGGTAGATTCAAATGGGTACTAAGTAGGCTTCTTTGGTGGGAGAGACTATAAGCCAAAAGATGTGAGAAACAAAGACACAATTAGATGATAAAATTCAGTGAAAGATACAATCGGGAGCCACTTATATTGGGGTTCCCTTGTGGCTCAGCTGGTAAAGAATCCGCCGGCAATGCAGGAGAACTGGGTTCAATCTCTGATGGGAAGATCCCCTGGAGAAGGGAAAGGCTACCCACTCCAGTATTCTGGCCTGGAGAATTCCGTGGATGCAGTCCATGGGGTCGCACAGAGTCAGACATGACTGAGCGACTTTCACTTCACTTCACTTCAGTATATAACCTGAGAAAGGGAGCTGCTGCTGCTAAGTCGCTTCAGTCGTGTCCGACTCTGTGCGACCCCATAGACGGCAGCCCACCAGGCTCCCCGGTCCCTGGGATTCTCCAGGCAAGAACACTGGAGTGGGTTGCCATTACCTTCTCCAGAGCATGAAAGTGAAAACTGAAAAGGAAGTTGCTCAGTCGTGTCCGACTCTTAGCAACCCCACGTACTGCCTCCCACCAGGCTCCTCTGTCCATGGGATTTTCCAGGCAAGAGTACTGGAGTCGGGTGCCATTGCCTTCTCCGGAGAAAGGGAGGCACATTTACAAAACAATCTGAGATTTCTGACTCCTTCAGGCAAGGAACGTTATTATACCTTCTTTCATTAGTTATCAGTGCCTGCTGGTGATTTTGATTCTCCAAAAATAGTTTGAACTTGGTATGTTTTGACAAAATCTCTCAACGATATTACATGTTGAATGTTTATTCAAAGAAACTATCAATGAATTATTATTGAGTTCTTAATGCACAGTGTTTCTGTAAAGTGAATCATATGTCCATTTAAGCAACAGAAATTTGTTTTAGAAAAAATTTCCCAAGGTAAAATTTAAGAAGATTGATAACAAGTACTAAGGTATTAGCCGTTTCCCTAATTTTCCTTAAACTCTGTCTCTAATATACTGAAATTACCTGATCTCAACCATCCACAGTATAGAATGAACTCTTCATTCTATGGGCTGCCATTTTAAAACAATGAATCTAGTAATGGACCAGTGTAGACTGTCTTTGCAGCAAAAGCTAGTGGGTTGGAAAAGGTGAGCATTTTTCTTGTAATCTAGTGGTTACTCTGAGGAGCTAGAAGTTTGGTGGCAATTGGTGTTATTTGCTGGCAGTTGCCAACCAACTGTGCATTGCCTTGTGGAGGAAAACAGTTCAGGATAGTGGGAGAAGGGAGTGGTTTATACATAAAGCAAACTCTTATAACTCCAGAAGATCAAAGCCTGAACCAAATAGGTGAGAATTGTTCACTTAGAGGGTCATCTAAGGAAAAGCTATCAAGGGGAGTTACAAAGCTTGCTAATTCTATTTGAGATTCAACACTAACCAAGAAAAGAAATATATATATAGAAACCAAGGGGCTTATTTCCAAACAGTTTAAGGGAATGTGTTACATTTGTCTTCCTTCTGTGGCAAATACCAGCTATGTGGCCACATTGCTGGAAGAGGTGGGGTGGACCTCTCAACATTTTGGTTTATCAGAGAGGATGACTTCCTAAGTAGATGGAGGTAATAATAATTCAGAAGGAAAGCTAGGAAACCAAGACTCTTATTACACAGTCAGGACTCAGATCCATTACAAAGAACATTCAATAAAAGAATGTGGTATGAAATCGGAAGAAAAGTAGAAGCTCTGTTTCCCTGTAGCACCTCTTTAAGTGTGCACAGAAGAGGAAGAGAGAACAAAGAAATGCCCCCACTGGAAAGTCAGTGGCATAGAGAGCATATCCATAAAGACTATATCTAATATTTAAGAGAAGAGCTCTTTCCTACAGAACCTACATACAAAAGTCCCTCAACAAATATTTGTTGAATGAATAAATGATTAGATTAATAAGGAGGAATCACTCCTAAATTCTAGAAAATCTTATATTTGGGAAAAATAAGTATTTGGAGAGTGATTGACACTGTCAGTGGATCAATAGGCCAATACTGAAGTGTGCTGTTCTCTGAAGCACGGATTCAAGAAGTAACAGCCCACAGAGACAACTGTACAATACATTTGATCCAACTGGGAATCGAAAATACCACCCGAAGAGGCTGGGGGGAATTTCTAAGGAATATTTCAAAGTATCCAGTAATACCAATAAGAATTAATAAATTTGGAAGAATACCAGTGCTTGCTTCAGCAGCACAGATACTAGGATTGGAATGATACAGAAAAGATTAGCATGGCCCCTGCATAAGTATGACATGTAAATTCATGAAGTGCTCCATATTTTAATATTTGTATAACTGAATGACTTTACTGTACACCTGAGGCAACACACGATATTATAAATCAACTATATCCCAATATAAAATAAGCATTAAATTTTTAAAAAGAAGAATACCAATACTTATAATGTCAGATCTCCATATAACAATGCACAGAACATGAAAAATTAAGTTGCATTTGAGGTTTTTTAAGAGGGGGAAGAAATACTGGCTCATAAGTCTTTTGGATAAAACTCAAATTTTATATAATATAAAATGTGTGCATTACTGAATAGGAACAGATTTGGGAGGAAAACAGAAGGGAAAAAAAGGTGGATTGGTCCTACATGTCTAAAGTATCTTATCATATTTCTGATAAGATATAGAAGGGATAAATGATCTGACATCATAGGTGATTGACAAAAAAATTAATAAAACAAATGAGATTTTAAAATAAATATAGAAAATTCAGTCACAGAAAAAAGGACTGATTAATGAAAAATTCAAAATTTAGATTAAAATTATTTTAAATAACTGAAAAAAAAATTGACCAAAGTAATGACAAAATATTGAAAGTCAATGTCATTGGACACTAAAGGGAAAGCAGGGACATTAATAGATATGATATTGGGATATACTAAATCATCGCCCCGAAATAAGTTTTCAACTATAATTGAAATAAAGAATTTTAAAAAGGAAAGGGTAAAAACTAGCCACAGACAATCTATATGGATCCACAGGGAATTTCTAGGGACAGTCTAACTTCCTGGACTAATAGGTTCCAGCTGAGGCAGCTGGTGTACATTCTTCAGGACAGAGAACAAAGGGGAAAGAGCCATGTGTTATCCTTCTGCTTGTCACCTTTTTGAGCATAGAGACTCACACTCGTCCCACCATATCTCTGATGACTTCACTCTGTAGGAGCCACTGCAGAGGGGCCAGGGGTAATCCTAACTCCTATGCTTGTCCTGTGGAACAGCAGGACCGTAGAGCCACGACTGCCACCAGCATGACCGTAACTGCAACACCATGGCCTCAGAAAACATCTCCGTTCTCTTAGATCGAACTAATACATACTACGGAGAAATTCATCATCAGACAAGTCAAAGCGTTTTAGAGGTCAGCACAGAGCCAAAAATGTATGGCCTTAGAAACCAGTTTTCAATGCATTTCTATCACTATCCTGCTTGAATGCCTTGCTTATATCCAAGCATTCTACTTCCTTCATTGATTACTGCTCCTTTCCAAAGTTCTTACTGTTTGAATTCTCAAACATAGCCATTTGCTTGTGTATGAAATATTGTATTTTATGACCTAGCACAGGTAGAGTATCATCGTGCTTAGACCAGGAAGAAAGTGCTAATTACTTACTGTGTGGCCTCATGGCAAGTTACCTAAGTAAGGTTGTAACTAGCGAATGAAAGGTTCTGTGCGAAAGTACTTTGAAAACTAAACAGCACCATGCAGTTGTCAAACATTTAAGTCTTTGTAACTTTCCGAGTTGGCTATCTATAGATTTAAGGAATTTTTTTTTAACCTTTCACAGATGGAGTACTAAGAAACTGGTTCCTGTGGTGTGAAGAAGCTCCAAACAGGATGCATCGTATTGGAATTTTGCAGACCTGAGTCAAACTAGGTGTGGTTGTGTAGCTGCTGTGACTATGAGCTTTTGTGTCCATTTCTAAAAGGAACCTACCTGCAATACAGGTTGCCCTCCTGCAAAAATACCTCTCCACTGAAAGTTGGCACAAGCTGTTGAAAATGACTCTATGTCATGAAAAGCATACGGAGCATAAGCTTACCTAATTAATAATTTTCAGGGTGTTTTCCTTTTCCTCTGCAGCTGCTGAACAGAGTGGTTCTGATTAAGCCATACACATCGTGAGAAATGCCACTTCACAAGGGTGCTACATTCTGTATTTCCCCCCAACTTTGATCCCTGCTCATTGGTCCCTTTGATCTCTGAACAGGATGTACAAGGTTCACTAATCAATGCTTTCCCTCATTTTTGCTCCTTAGTCTGTTAAGTGTTTATATTTAAATCATTGACTAGAACAGGTGAATATGTATGACCTGTGTCTTTTTCCATTTGGTGTTTGTCTTCAAAAGACAGAAGGAAAAGAAAAGCTTTACAATTTTCAACCAAGTTTTCATTAAAGGCAGAATTAAGAAGGATTGCAGATATGGCACTCATTTCTTCCTCTTTGAAAATTTGGATCAGTTTCTAGGGAGCATGAGAAGATGGTGGAATGGAAGGATGAGACCCATGGTTAAACTGTGCCCTTTTGTACGCTAGAACACAAGTCTCTCTTGTCTCAGATAGCAATGGAGAGACATGTGTATGCCATGGGCTTGGTGATGAAGCTGTGCCATGTGCCGCCTTTTCTAAAGACTCCTCTCTCAAGAGTCAGTGTGCTTAAATGGATAAGAAACTTACCACTGAGAAGAGAACTAAATATTGTCAATAGAAGAGCACCGAAGGAAAAGTGCCATTGGAGTTTAGAAATGGGAGAGCCCTTGAGAGCCGGGTAACCAGAAGAGACCTCTCACAGGAAACAGGTTTTGTTTGATCAGATTCATTACAGAGACTAGGAGCTGTGTGCAGAGTTGGAGAGATGGGAACGTATAAGGGCCAGGTCCCAGGTCTGGCTGACCAGAGTAACTAACAATTTGGGAAAAGACTTGTATTGACTAACAAGAAGGTATTCCTAAAAAGTGAATAATCCACATAGTTAGGCAGTAGTTTGGGGTCTGAATTTTTACTTTTAACTAGTTGTGGCAAAATAAGCAAGTTGTGGCAAAAATAGCCACCGGTAGCTTCAACTTTGTTATCTCTAAGAACAGACCAACTGTCACATACATTTCAAAACTGTGTGTATTAAAAAAAAAGAAGGCATGCCCTGGTTTTCTTCTTTTCTCCTTCTCTCCTTTCCTTATTTTTATGAACTTGATGATTTCAATAGTAATGGTCCAGACAATTGTCAAAGGAATATCTCTATTACATGCAGATATTTTTAGGCCATGCCTACTCTTTATAAACATATAAAGAATCAATTCTTGTTTGAAGGTGATATATCTGTTGCTATCCATCATCCCTTCCCCCATCCTCCAATTTTTATTAGAACAGAGAAGACAAGGGCAGATGTCAGCAGTATTACTTTATGGGATATTCTGTTTTTCATATTATTCAGTACCAACAGCTCATCAAATCAGACATGGCAGGTGGCTGATTATTGAACTCTTTCCTCTGATTCAGCATATTTTCTTCTAAGGTAGCCTAAATCCTTAAAATTTGAGCAAAAGAAAAAAAAAAAAAAAGGTAGTTAAAACTCCATTGTTCCATATGAAGAATTACAGCAAAAACCACCTAAATTTTCTGCTTTCATAGAATAACAAATTCATAGTCTGTTGGATCTGGGAATTTGAGATCTAAATAACACTTCCAAGTTACTGTGGTTTTAATAACATCGATTTTCAGATGAGTAAACTGAGTCTCAGAGTGGTTTCATGATTAGCCCAGAAGAGTTTAGCTAATTAATTTCCAGGCTTTCTATCCTGTGTACGTCTCCCTGGATCAAGCATTCCTAATTTATTAAACAAAGCAGTTATATCACTGAGGGTTCATCCAGCTTTAATTTCTATGATTTCCTTCTCTGTAAATCTTAGAAAAAAAAAAAAATCAAAGCCTAAAAAGCAAGTGACAGCTCTCTAATTTGAGCTCATGAAGGACCACTCTAGACTAGTCCACTATGGTTCCAATGTTAAGTGCTAAATGGCAGAGCAAGTTAATGCCCTGGTTGTTTGCCTTTGGAGGTAAAAATATATCTGTAGGTCTCAGCCAAGTTCCTGTGGAGATTTGTCCACATCCCCAGAATACCACACACATTTGGCAAGAATGACAGATTATGTCCAAGCAAGGCCCAGATCTTGAATAGCAAGAGTATTTCGAGTAAAGAACAACATACAATGCAAAGCTCTCATTCTTAGGTATGCCATTTATCTCCCTAAATTTCTGTAAAATCCTTTTCCTCTTTTTTTTTTTTTTTTCCTGGCTCTCCCCACCCCGCATTCCAAACTCTGCAAAAACCTTTCATCTTAAGTTAAACTGCTGTTGTTGTTTAGTCGCTCAGTTGTGTCCTACTCTTTTGAGAACCCAGAGGAGTGACTCCTCTGTCCCTGAGATTTCCCAGGCAAGAATACTGGAGTGTATTGCCATTTCCTTCTCAGGGGATCTTCCCAACCCAGGGATCAAACTCAGGTCTCCTGCATTACAGATGAGCTCTTTACTGCCTGAGACACCAGGGAAGCCCAAGAATCCTGGCGTGGATAGCCTAAGCCTTCTCCAGGGGATCTTTCTGACCCAAGAATTGAACTGAGGTCTCCTGCATTGCAGGAGGATTCTTTACTAGCTGAGATACCAGGAAAGCTAAGTTATATGAAAGATAGGATAATAATCACAAGCACTCATCTCTTCATCACTTTTTCTTTTCCTTTTATATATTTTCCAAATTTTCTCTAAAAGGACAGTGTCTATTCCTGTCTTCTTTCCATTATTTTTCCCCTCTCTCTTTCTCTCCTCTCCACTTGCCCACTGTATGTGTGTGAGCTTGTATGTTCATGTGTATGTGTGTGCTTGTGGATATCTGTTTGGGTTTCTAAAACTGTATAGATAGGTATTTTTGTTTAACACATGTATAAATCTAGAGAGAGAAATTGTAAAGAAGGAAACGTGTGGCTGGTGCTGTCATCTCATCTCATGGTATGGATTTCTCTTCCTGCCTGACAAGCCATGCCTTGGTCCTGCCTGCTTGGCTGGCCTTCCTTCAACTCTCCCAACTCATTAATTGGTTCTTTAACTCATATTCTGTGCCAGTACTAAATCAGTCCTATTTGGAAATGTTCCTGTGCTCAGTATTCATGATTCTCCAGGTGTATTCCACAAAACACTCATCCAGAGAAATGCTTCTTGGAGGAGGAGAGAGTTGGGTAGTCAAATCTGAGATGAGACTGTAGTAGCTGAACCCAGTCTGATCCCTGGTCCAAAACAAAGCAAGCAAACAGAAACAGAGAATTCTTGCCATATTTGGGAAAATTTCAGTGTGAACTAGATATTAGAACATACTAGAAATTATTGTAATGCTTTCAGGTATAATTATCTTAATGCAGTTATTTAGAAAAATGCTCTTAATCTTAGAAGATATATTCCATGCTTAAAACGGAAGTATTTCAAGTGTTATGATGCCTGAGACTTGCTTTCAAAGGGCTTTGATAATAGTAAATTTGCCATTCATATTTAAAACTAATTTGTTTACATAAACAATGTAGCTTCCAAAAATGCTTATTTTATATCTAGATATTATATACACATACTTATGATATAGTACATGCCTATATGTTATCTATAAATGCATGTCTATATATTAACATATATATATACAGAAAATATGTTTATTGTATATAAAATGTTTGTGTATAAATTATATTTATATATTAGATATAAATATGTAATATGTGCACAGTTTACCTTCAAATGATGTGGGGGCTACAGTGGAAAATCTGCCTGCAACTTTACAGTCCATCATCTATATCCCTAAATTTGAATTCACAGATTCAACCAACCACAGGTCATGTAGTACTGTAGTATTTATTGAAAGAAAACCCACATATAAGCAAATCTGCACAGTTCAACCATGTGTTGTTCAAGGGTAAACTATATATTATACATACTAAATGTATGACTATAATATCTAAGTATATAGATTTTTAAAATGGGACCATATGTTGCTTATATAAATATATCAGTAAATTTATAATACAACACACACAAAGTATTGCTGTGAAGATTAAATAAACACATTTTTATTTTCTGGAATACATATACTTATTTTTGAAACCACTTGAAAGTAGGTTGCATGCTGAATTCTGACCAGCTTGGAGGAGGAAATGGCAACCCACTCCAGTATTCTTGCCTGGAGAATCCCATGGACAGAGGAGCCTGACAGACTACAGCCTTAGGGTCACAAAGAGCCTGACCCGACTGAAGCAACTTAGCGCATAGATACAGAGAATTTTTGGGTACTGGAGAAGTAGCTTGGAGAGTTGAGGAAGAGAATAGGGTTAATTAACAGGAGAGAATATCTCTTCATGGATAATTGTGTTGGCCTAAAAGAAAATGCCCTTATCCATTAGACTTTTTGAAGCAGGAAACAAATACAGGAGAGGCGGGCAAGCCAGCGGGGTCGGGGGCAAGCTGCTCTTAGCCCAGTTTGGGGACTTCTAGACTTTCACAGGAAGGAACTCTTTCCTTACCGCACCCCTTAAACTACTGCTTACAGGGAGCACACTACTAATTGCACAGTGGTAAGGGCTGGGATACATGATGAAAAGGTTTGTTTTTGGAAAGAAACTTCCTTATTTCACTTAGGTTCTTATGAAAGAGGTTTCTGATGAGGGCAAATAAGCCAAACAAACAAAGGCTTCAAACATCTAGGATAAAAAGCAGAATTAAAATATTAGATGGTCACTTGAGAAAGATAAAAAAAAAAAAAGTGACTGTAATGTGACTATGATAAGTAAGGGGTTGCTATTTTATTTTACTCTTTCGTGCCTTAGGGGAGAGAGGTTGAGACTGTGTCTGCTTTTGGAAAACCACTCTGAGCTGGTTTCTGTTTGAAGCCTTAGGCAAATTACATGACTTTAGTTAACTACCTTTGTTTCCCCGTTTATGAGATGGAGATAACAATGTCAATTTAGCTGAGAGAGTCTTTGTGAATTATAAACTACTCAAAAGAGTAATTATAAACTACTTTGTAAAAACAAAATGGTATATAAATGCTTAATACTAGTCCTTTGAGCTACATGCCACCCCCTAATGGGAGCTTATTAAGGAGTTCCTGTTTAGCTTGGATTAATTCTTTAAAAAATTTTTTCACCTTAAATGAAGCAAGGTACCAACTGGGAAAACAGCAAGCATAATCGTAGAATATTTTCGTAATTCAGGAAACATGAAATCCAGGGATTGTGCTCCATCCTTCCTTGCAGTATCTGCTTTTCCTAAAACAGAACAGAAATTAACTTCAAAAGGTGTCCTGCAGCCTGAGGAGGAACAAGAAGATTGGAAGCCGAAGCACAGGCTCTCCTTGAAATTTCTTAGAACCAGAGAATGTTTTCTCTGGGTAACTTAATGGAACAGAACAAAAGCATCCCACTAAGATGGCACAGGGAAAAAGGGCCTGAACTCTAATATAAACATGTATATAATGAAGCAGGTATCAGGAATTATATCAGGTTCCTGTGAAAACTATATGATTTAATCCCCACATCTACTTTTTGAGGGAGACATTATGTTTCCCAAATTATAGATGAGAAAACTGAGGATCTGGGTGGCAAGTAATTTACTAAAGCTCACATGACTGGTACATGGCAGAACTAGGATTTGATTACAGGTATTTTCTCTGTACAGAATTTCCTTGGATGGGAACATAAATTAAAAACTAAACCACATAAATTAAAAATTTAACCATGGAATGTGCGAACTAAAGACACTTGCTTTGGGCATTGTTTATTATGAAATACCTTACATTCTTACCTTTCCATATAAGTCTCTGTGGTTGCATAATAAATATTTCTTGTTGAATACGATATTGTGGATAAGCACATCTACCAATGTAGTAGAAACTCCAATATGTTATTTGCTTATGTTTCTCTCCTCAAACTTTCTTATGATTATTAAATATTAACTGAACTTTATATTGACAATTTACTATACTATTTTGCATTAGCAGGCATTTTATGAGAAATTAAAGAGTGGAGCAAAGATACAGAATTAACTCTCTAGAGAGATACACAATTGAAAATTTGAGTTAGACAAGCATAAAAGTGCTAAGCACTGGGTTGAAAAAAATAATGTCAGTTGACTAAGTAATCATATCTGATGCAGGATCTAATTAAAACACCATTTAAGAATGCTCCCATTTGCTTTCAGAGATTGGATTAATGTATATAAATGGTAGAAAAGATATAATTTCTTTATTTCCATTTTCTTCTCAATTCAGTAGAGGGAGGAGGGAATTGAAATCTGAAATTCAAAGAAAGCATAGAGCCCTAAGAAGTAGGTGTAATCTTATGGGCCCAGATGAATCACACTCAAGAGACTGGGAGAGTTTAGAAATAAGGCTAAATTGGAGAAGTGTATTCCTGAAACTGTGAAATATCAAATTTACATAACTGTCAGAAAAAATTTCAAAACAGGTGATGAAATCAATGTTTTGTAACTGCTCACTAGAAGCAATCATGGATTCATTAAAAACATATGCAGGGCTGTGTTTTTTTTTTTAGTAGTAGTATTGATTATCATCATTAGATCAGCAAATTAAGGAAATGGTGTTAATATGGTACATTTTTATTTCAACAATACAGTGATGAAAGTTGAACATTGTTTCTCTAGAATGCTGAAGATAAATAACAAGAAATCAGAGTATATGATTTAATGGCACCATCATCACAATCCTTGGGCAAGAGCACAAGAGTAAGGGAAGGACAAGAATTCGTGTGCCTTGTGTGGTCTTTAGCACTGTCCACTACCTCGAAGAAAAGGTGCTCATTCCTAAAGACATATCACTGCCATATGCTGGGAAGTAGAACAACTGTAGAAATCTATGACTGTGACACAGAGGGCGCCTCCTAGAGTTGTGCAAAGCTATTGTACATAATCATAAGCAGTAACCATTTGTCTGTGCCAGCGATTGTTATTTATCTCACTCCCTCAAGCTGCTTACTAAATGAAAACATTTACTTGTTTCTTTAGCTTCAGTTCAGTTCAGTCGCTCAGTCGTGTCCGACTCTTTGTGACCCCACGAGTTGTAGCAAGCCAGGCCTCCCTGTCCATCACCAACCCCCGGAGTTCACTCAAACTCATGTCCATCGAGTCAGTGATGCCATCCAGCCATCTCATCCTCTGTCCCCCTTTTCCTCCTACCCCCAATCCTTCCCAGCATCAGAGTCTTTTCCAGTGAGTCAACTCTTCGCATGAGGTGGCCAAACTACTGGAGTTTCAGCTTTAGCATCATTCCTTCCAAAGAACACCCAGGACTGATCTCCTTCAGAATGGACTGGTTGGATCTTCTTGCAGTCCAAGGGACTCTCAAGAGTCTTCTCCAACACCACAGTTCAAAAGCATCAATTCTTCAGTGCTCAGCTTTCTTCACAGTCCAACTCTCACATCCATACATGACCACTGGAAAAACCTTAGCCTTGACTAGACGGACCTTTGTAATGTCTAGTCTTTTGAATGTCTCTGCTTTTGAATATGCTATCTAGGTTGGTCATAACTTTCCTTCCAAGGAGTAAGCGTCTTTTAATTTCA
>NW_011491028.1:2606836-2611776 GCF_000754665.1 Bison bison bison | reverse complement strand
CACTGTTTCCCCATCTATTTCCCATAAAGTGATGGGACCGGATGCCATGATCTTAGTTTTCTGAATATTCAGCTTTAAGTCCAACTTTTTCATTCTCCTCTTTCACTTTCATTGAGAGGCTTTTTAGTTCCTCTTCACTTTCTGCCATAAAGGTGGTGTCATCTGCATATCTGAGGTTATTGATATTTCTCCCGGCAATGTTGATTCCAGCTTGTGCTTCTTCCAGCCCAACATTCCTCATGATGTACTCTGCATATAAGTAAAATCAGGGTGACAATATACAGCCTTGATGTACTCCTTTTCCTATTTGGAACCAGTCTGTTGTTCCATGTCCAGTTCTAACTGTTGCTTCCTGACCTGCATATAGGTTTCTCAAGAGGCAGGTCAGGTGGTCTGAGATTCCCATTTCTTTCAGAATTTTCCACATTTTATTGTGATCCACACAGTTCTTTAGCTTAGTGACCTCCAAATTTCATTTATTTTCCACTCTTTTCAATATGTGTATATTTATTCATAAATTACTATTGTATGATGAACAATATAAAACATGAAAATGGAATTTTTATATAATAAAAAAAATAAGTATAGCCAGAAGTTCTAGTATTTTTTCCCCATACTCTACTTTGAAGACTACTGATTAAGGTCCCCTAAACTTCTAATTGCAGGATGATGACAGTTCTTGTTCCTTGTCAGACAAAGAAATTCTTTTCTGCCACAACCCTTTCTGAATGTGTATATGTCTGTGTGCACATATGAGTGTGTACTCACCTAAGTGAAAATGCATGGGTCAGGTGATCATTCAGGAGCTATAACAGATGTTTTTCTTAGAATACCTACAATTCTGCTTAAGGATGGCCTGAAAAATATCCTGCAGATAATAATGACTCTGGTTCCCTTACATCCTGTTGTCTGTCACTTACAAGGAGTGCAGAAAAAGAGCCCTCTGATTCATTCCACTCTCTTAAGTATAGTACAAAAAGCGAGTCATATTCATTATCACTGTCTAAATCACTGGGTATACAGCAAAACAAACAGTTTTTTATTTTATCCTATTCTCTTTTCTGAATAATGGCAAGGTTTACATGTATACTGTTGAATCAGAAAGCATGGGATTGATGTCTTTCTCTGTCATTTAATATGTTTTGTAACCTTTAACATTTAGGTTATCTAAATTCCCGCAGGTTCCCTTTCCTTTATAAAAGGATGGATGTTTATCCTGCAAATCCAGCCCCTTGTTTTCGTTGTGAGAACTAAATGTGATAATAAATACAAGGTACTTTGGGGCTTCCCTGGTGGTCTAGTGGTTAAGAATCTGCCTGCCAATGCAGGGGACACAGGTTCCATCCCTGGTCCAAGAAGATCCCACGTGCCACAGAGCAACTAAGCCCATAGGCCACAACTACTGAGCCTGTTAGAGCCTGAGAGCCACAACTACAGAAGCCCGCACTCTCTAAAGCCCGTGCTCCGCAAGAGAAGCCACCGCAATAAGAAGCCTGCACACCGCAACAGAGTAGCCCCTGCTTACTGCAGAGAAGACCCACCCCAGCTAGAAATAAATACATAAAATGTAAGATACTTCCTACAATGGCAAGCGCCATGGTTAATCTCAATAAATATTAACTATTCTAATTAACATGATTATAGGAGTAGAGTTATCTGGATCTCTTATCCAAAATTTTTATGATCAAATGTTTTTCAGAATTCAGTAATTTTCAGATGACCTTTCTGAATTTTGGATTTGTAGAGACGAGATTGTGGTACCATACTGCTATCCACAGTACTTAAAATTGTACTCAAAATCAAAACTTGATAACAAATATCCACCCACTTCAATCTTCAATTTGCTTCAATTTGCCCTGGTGGCTCAGAGGTTAAAGCGTCTGCCTGCAATGTGGGAGACCTGGGTTCGATCCCTGGGTCAGGAAGATCCCCTGGAGAAGGAAATGGCAATCCACTCCAGTATTCTTGCCTGGAGAATCTCATGGATGGAGGAGCCTGGTGGGCTACAGTCCATGGAGTCACAAAGAGTTGGACACGACTGAGCGACTTCACTCACTCATTCACTCACTCAGTCTTTAATTTGCTCATAGAAACCTTAAACTCTTTTTAAAATATTCTGGCCCCTTTGCTTTTCAGCTGAGCTCCATTACTTCCCTAATAAGAATCATCTGGGTTGCTTATTAAAAACACAGATTCCAAGGGCTGTCTTAAAAGAGTATGCAATTCAGTAGATGTGAAAACAAGGCCCCTATATCTGTTCTTCAAGCCCACACTTCCAGATAATCTTTGCCATAGACTACATTTGGAAACCTTGCCTTACTAGACATCTCAACCTGTGGGCCCCTGTTACACAGAGTCTGAATCTAGTGATACATGACTCTGACAGTATTCTACCATGAGTCCTAAGACATTCTCTTCCTCCATCTCCCATTCTTTGATCCTATGCATCTGGCCAGCCTTAGTGGTTATTCCTTCCTCTTATATCTGAAGTCTGTTTTGCTAGAAATTCTAGTTTGTTACTCCAAGCCGAGGCTTTCCTCCCTTTCTTGCTGTTTTGTCACTGGCAGGTTTTCCCCAGATCCTCTGTCCTTTGGCCAGTCTCATCTCATTCTTCTCATGGATAAACTCATGAAATGTGGATGTTCTCAAAATCTACACAATGGTTTCAAAGCCATTAGAAGAGATTCACGTAGAGAATTTTGCTGACTATCATCTGATTGCGAAATTTATAGTAGTTTTGAACAGGGCTCTGACATTTAACTCCCCCTTTTCTCTTGAGTTTAGATGAAGATGAGAATGAAGGCCTTTTAAACACATGGATGATACAGATCTTGGGGATATAATAAACAATGATACCTGAGAAATTAGTTCAAAATATTCTCACAAGCTGGAATACTGTCCACAAAATATCTAAAAGGTAAAGTTTATTGGAGTGAATATATCTCTGTAATAAGAGCATTAACTCATATCTCTGAAGAATTAGAGGGAAAAATTAAACAAGAAACAGAAATGGGAGATCCAGCTTGATATTAATACATTTATGCAACCAATCAAATAAATATTTAGTGGTTGTCTACTATCCTCCAGAAAGATACATCTCAAATTATCAATTAAAGGTGAAATATTTCTCAAGACCATGATTCAAACAGAATTACTCCTTGGAAAAATATATACAGATATACACATGCATTTTTATTTGTTGAATATTAAAATAACTGCCAAAACTATACCATTATTAAAAACTTCTTTTGAAATATTTTGAGACTCACTGAAGTTTCAAAAATAATAGAGAGAATTACTATATGTACTTCATTCAGATTCACCAGTCTTTAACATTTTGCTACTTGCATTCCCTTTTTTGATACATACATAATACATCGATTAATGTATAATATATAATAATACTATCATATATGGTGGTGTTGGAGAAGACTCTTGAGAGTCCCTTGGACTGCAAGGAGATCCAACCAGTCCATTCTGAAGGAGATCAGCCCTGGGATTTCTTTGGAAGGAATGATGCTAAAGCTGAAACTCCAGTACTTTGGCCACTTCATGCGAAGAGTTGACTCATTGGAAAAGACTCTGATGCTGGGAGGGATTGGGGGCAGGAGGAGAAGGGGACGCCAGAGGATGAGATGGATGGATGGCATCACCGACTCGATGGACATGAGTTTGAGTGAATTCCGGGAGTTGGTGATGGACAGGGAGGCCTGGTGTGCTGCGATTCATGGGGTCACAAAGAGTCGGACACGACTGAACGACTGATCTGATCTGATCATATATGGTATATTTCATAGTATATATATATATATTTAAATTACATAGATATAACTAGCAATCCACTCCAGTACTCTTGCCTGGAAACTCCCATGGATGGAGGAGCCTGGTAGGCTGCAGTCCATGGGGTCGCTAAGAGTCAGACACAACTGAGCGACTTCCCTTCCACTTTCCACTTTCATGCATTGGAGAAGGAAATGGCAACCCACTCCAGTGTTCTTGCCTGGAGAATCCCAGGGACAGAGGAGCCTGATGGGCTGCTGTCTATGGGGCTGAACATGACTGAAACAACTTAGCAGCAGCAGCAGCAGCAACTATGTATTTATCTATTACAAAAGGATTTACATATGTACATAATACAATTTTTCCTGATGCATATCTTAATAGTTTCATGTGTATTTTCTAAGAATGTGAATTTTCTTTTCTTAGGAGTTATGTCCAATGTTTATCATCAATGCAATAAATTTAAATCAAATCTATGATTCCTTTTCCAATTTTGTCAATTTTTCCAATAGTGAATTTAAGAGTTTCTCCACCCTTCAATCAAGGATCATATTTTATATGTAGTTGTCATGCTTCTTAGTTCCCTTAAATCTGGAAGAGTTACCCACTTTAGTATTACTGATTTTTTTCATTTTTAGCTTCATAATCTTGGCATTTTTAAAGAACACAGTCCAGTCACTTTATAAAGTGTTCCTTCCCTTGGGTCTGCCTGACATTTCCTCTTTCAGTTTATATTTTCTTTCAGAAATAGTATGTCAAATCAGATTAGATCAGATCAGTCGCTTAGTCGTGTCCAACTCTTTGTGACCCCATGAATTGCAGCACGCCAGGCTTCCCTGTCCATCATCAACTCCCGGAGTTCACCCAGACTCACGTCCATCGAGTCAGTGATGCCATCCAGCCATCTCATCCTCTGTCATCCCCTTCTCCTCCTGCCCCCAATCCCTCCCAGCATCACAGTCTTTTCCAGTGAGTCAACTCTTCACATGAGGTGGCCAAACTACTGGAGTTTCAGCTTTAGTATCATTCCTTCAAAAGAAATCCCACGACTGATCTCCTTCAGAATGGACTGGTTGGATCTCCTTGCAGTCTAAGGGACTCTCAAGAGTCTTCTCCAACACCACAGTTCAAAAGCATCAATTCTTCGGTGCTCAGCCTTC
>NW_011491028.1:2594802-2606655 GCF_000754665.1 Bison bison bison | reverse complement strand
AGGCCATAAGGGTGGTGTCATCTGCATATCTGAGGTTATTGATATTTCTCCCGGCAATCTTGATTCCAGCTTGTGTTTCTTCCAGCCCAGCGTTTCTCATGATGTACTCTGCATAGAAGTTAAATAAGCAGGGTGACAATATACAGCCTTGATGAACTCCTTTTCCTATTTGGAAGCAGTCTGTTGTTCCATGTCCAGTTCTAACTGTTTCTTCCTGACCTGCATACAGATTTCTCAAGAGGCAGATCAGGTGGTTTGGTATTCCCATCTCTTTCAGAATTTTCCACAGTTTATTGTGATCCACACAATCAAAAGCTTTGGCATAGTCAGTAAAGCAGAAACAGATGTTTTTCTGGAACTCTCTTGCTTTTTCCATGATCCAGCAGATGTTGGCAATTTGATCTCTGGTTCCTCTGCCTTTTCTAAAACCAGCTTGAACATCAGGAAGTTCACAGTTCACGTATTGCTGAAGCCTGGCTTTGAGAATTTTGAGCATTACTTTACTAGCATGTGAGATGAGTGCAATTGTGTGGTAGTTTGAGCATTCTTTGGCATTGCCTTTCTTTGGGATTGGAATGAAAACTGACAGGAACCACATTTGGAGTCATGCTATGCCCATCAGCACCTTGATTATATCTTTTTCAATCATCTACTTAGAATTTTGTTCTGTTTTCCACTGACTAGTTACTGTTTTTCCCTTTGCAACTAGTAAGTAATCTGTGAGGGGTCATATCAAAGTCGTGTATCCTGATTTTCATCAATCTTTTCTCTATAAATTTAGTATTCATTCATGAGAATCTTCACTCTGAAGATAAGCAAAATGGCTTTTTTTTTTCAACTCTCCTATATCTTCAACAAGTATAGGGTTAATATTCTGAAAATTAAAAACCCTTCTCTTCTCTCCCATTTTTCTATGGGTCTGGCTAGCTACCTAGCTATATGTTATTAGTATCATAAATTACTACTGTTTTCCAATGAGCTATAATTCCTTATTTTCTTTAACTATATTATTTTTAATGCCAAATATTCTGAATTTTTTATTTAAATTAAGTAAATAATTATAATCACATTGTATATTTGTGGGTATTTGTGGGTCATTCCATGCTTTCACAGCATTTTCATATAACTTAATTTGCTCCTTCACAAAAGTTGTAATATCCAGTGGGACAAGGGATTAAATTCATGAAAGTATTTCAGAGCAAACAACTTTTAGGTTCTAAATTAGAAAAAATTTCTTAGGATTGGGCATTGATTGATTTTGGACTGGTCACAAGAAAGAGAAGCAAGGGGAAAAAAAGTGTAGCAGCATTCGAAAGCCTCTTTCCAAAGTGGATATTTATATTTGCTTAAATAATTCTTGGAAAGCTCTCCATCTTTGTAAACAAAAATCAATGCTTACATAACTACTAAGTAAAAAACTATATTTGTATCATATCGTTCCAAATTTTTAATTATTTGGATTTGAAAACTATGATCATTTATATATAAATATGAATATAGAAGATTTCTTTGTGAAAATCAACAAAGCAGTTATAAGAAATAAGGTAAGTCATATTCTTAACCTTAAATACTTTTTGCAATTCATCAGTCCAATTATATAATGAGTAATGAATTCTGGGCTAGCTTTGTTTTCAAATTTTTTCAAGGTTCTTTGGGGGGAAAATCAAATATTTTAAATTCAAATAGATAGTGTATTTATGGGGTCTTCTCAAATTTGAATAAATTAGATTTGTTACCAGTACCGAAGTATTGATTCAGGGCTTTAGTTAATTGGCAGCCAACTGAATGTGGATCAGTATGATGATACCTACAAGTTGTCATAAAATTATGAAAGTTATATACTAAATGCATATATGTCCAAAATTAAAAAAGCATGGGCATAATTAAATTAAACAGAGAATTGCTAACCAATACCTATCTGTCTGCAAAGGAGGTTAAATTTCCATGGTGGTCAATCCCAAGAAGAACACTGTTCCCTCTCCGTTATATTGAATACGTTTGGTGCGGTTTAGAGATAGGAAGTTGGTGATAATACACTTCTGCTTTGGTAGAGTTTACACAATATTGTATAGTGTTGCCGTACATTCCGTTTTAGTCAGTTTCAAGTCTCTCAGTCTCATCTGAAAGGCAGGTCCTTGGCACACTGAGAAAAGGAGCCATCACAGCTCATTCACCTACCGGGGAAAGTTTACACTGATCTTTTCATGATCTACACTTTCTGCTGCTGCTGCTGCTACTGCTAAGTCGCTTCAGTCGTGTCCAACTCTGTGCGACCCCATAGACGGCAGCCCACCAGGCTCCCCCGTCCCTGGGATACTTTCTACTTGCTCACAAAGATTCTTACTGAAATTGTTACACGGTGAACATTCCCAGTGTCATAGACTATAATGTTGGAAACAAAAGGATTATGACCTCTTTCAGCAGGCTTCCTGCTAGATCGGAGCAGGAAGGGGAGGTGGATTATATGGAGAAAAGACCTTGTTTGAAACATTAATCTTTGGTAATTAGTAATTGAGGAAGGAAATAGAACCAATACATGAAAGTTAATTTAGCTTCTTCAAAAACAAGTGATGTCTAAAGCTGATTGAGTCAGACAATTTATCTTCTAAAATTAAATAACTAAAGTTGTAAAAGGGAAAATTCTAACCATTATTTGTCAACTTCATAGGAAACCATCTGAATCAAAAGACTCATAGAAGCTCTTTATATCACAAATGTTCCTGTGGTATGTATTTTATTGTATTTTTATTGTATTTTTATTGTATTTCATTGTATTATAATCCAATGTTTATTTTTCAGCAAGAAACAGCTATTAAAATTAATATTTCTTCAGATGCCAGGAGAACAGAAAAGCAAAGGTATCTGGGCTCAGATTGCTGTATTTCAAAGGTATTTTAGAGGACTTCTCTGGTGGCTCAGAAAGTAAATAATCTGCCTGTAATGCAAGAGACCCAGGTTTGAACCCTGGGTTGGGAAGATCCCCTGGAGAAGGAAATGGCGACCCACTCCAATATTCTTGCCTGGAAAATTCCATGGACAGAGGAGCCTGGCAGGCTACAGTTCATGGGGTCACAAAAAGTCAGACACGACTGAGCGACTAACACACACTTTCTTAAAGGTTTAGGATTAACTTCCCTTCCTTGTTCTCAATGCTGTCTCTTTTCAAAACATGTCTCCACACATCACAAATAAGCCTTGTTTACTGCCCTCATCTTTTACTTTTTGTCTGTTTTGTAAGCATGTATCTGGGTTTGGGAAAGAGTCAAACTGAACCTTCTAAAACCTGAATAACAACAGTTTCCAATAGGCTCTCGTTAAAAATAATCTCTTCAAAATGTGGAAATTTCGGTGCTGAAAAAGATAAAGCACTAGCTGCTAAATTTGCAATTCAAAAAAGGTAAATTCAAGATGTGTCAGATTTAACAAAGTCACTACTGGGAGACCAATTTCAGAGATAAAAGATAAAAGGCCAGCAATCCACTTTACCCCCAGCAGTTCAATGAAAGCTGTGTGACACCCATTGCTTCATCAGGTAACTACGAAGTAGTGTCCTCCCAGGGAATTCTGTTGTTTTGTGGATTCTACAATATCTGACTGTGGAATGAGAAAGGCCTGTTTGAATACGATAAATTATATCTAGAACTCCCTATGTTCAGTTCTAATACGGAACCACTGACAAACTACAACTAGTAATACCTAAACTCAAACATTCATAGACCAAGCATTCTGCAGAGTGCTTGAGAATTTGCATTACTCATAAATTTGCCACTTTCTCCTCAATTTTTGCCTGATTCTCCTTTCTCATTACTGTTTCAACTTATAACCTGATTATCAGAGTCCTTCAATTTTTTTTTTTTGATCTGTGTATGTTTAAGATTCTGAACCACATTATAATAGGCAAAACTAAATGTCCTTCCAGTGATTTTTCAGGAAATCAAGAATTATCTTTGCCGATCATCTTAATTATTCAATTGTCAGTCAGGCATTTCAATGATTGCTTAGTGAACTTTTTTCTTATAGGTAGGACTCTGACATTCATACTAAGGGATTCATTAAAATTGTGGGCCAGAATGCACTGATTCCTTTTGATCAAATGAGTTCTATGCCTAAACAACAAATGTAATGTCCAAAGTTTGCATCCTTGGAGATAGTCTAGGAGACAGATGGAAAAGTTGTAAACAGACCTGTGAATTGCTTTGCTGAACACAGATTTGCTTTGAAGATTTCATTGGATCTTTTTGACTGGTAAGCCACTCATGACACAAGAAAGCAAGTTTACCATGCAAACCTTAACCAGATACTAGCTACAATGGAGAAATCTCAACAAATTTAGATGTGCAGTTCAGATAATTCCCTTCAAAGTTCAGATAATTGCCTAAAGCTTATTTAAATCTATGGAGAGACTATCCACTTCTTCACCCCATCTCATCATTTCTTCTTTCTTCCATAATCCTCCCTACTCCCACTCTGATCTTTTTGTCATTCTCCAGATCACACTATTTTAAACTTCCCTATTTTATTCTGACTTTCCACCTCTCTTTTGAAAAGACCTCACTGCACTGGCAAGTTTCTTAACTCAGAATGTAATGAATTTCCTTGTCATGCCTCTCTTGTGTATCCAGTGTATTCAAAAGCCAGATCTTTGGAAACTTCATTAGTCCATTTCTAGAAAAAAATACTTTTTTTAAAAAAAAGATTCTAATGGAAAGCTGTGATTCAAGCACCTACCTTCCAAATGTTGCTATGAAAACAAAAATATATTGACTGGCCAATGGAAACGTTCACGACTACCTGTAAATCTAAGACATTTGTCTTGCCACTGTTTCAAAATGTCAAATGAGTAACTGTGAATAATGTTTAGGATTCACATTCAAATAATTTGCATTCGAATACAATATTCCTCACATTTAACTTTCTTAAATATCTTACAATTGGTTTTGGAAGAGGGGGGCAAAAAACTCTTTGATCTTTATGTTCGAAAACAGCCACCGAGCCCTTGGAAAACAAGATAAGAGTCTTACCCTTCTGATAAAAGGAAACACATTTTAATCAGACTCCGTCACTCTCTGTCTTGATAAAACGTAGTTGTACTGTTCTCCTAAAGAATCAGCAAAGATCCTAGGATTTGGATTCTGATAGTGCAGTCTGTTTGACAATCCGTAAACTGCTTCCCATTAAACCTGTAAGGGCAGTTATATGTGAATATTATTCACTCACATTATTCACATTCATTAAATAAATATTGATTGAGGATCAATTAAATACAAATCAAATGATCTTCAAAGACTTTTACCCATATAATGGGGATAAAGCATTTTCAGAAACAATTATAATGCAAAATGGAAAGCGGACATATCCTAAGACAGGGACAGAATGAGAGCCAGGAGCATACACAGAAGCAAAGATCACACCTAGCAGAGAGGTGCATTGAAGCTAGATTTTGAATGAATAGGTAGGATTTAAATATCTAGGAGTGTCTAGGAAGAAAAATGCTATAAACCAAGTCACCAGCATTGCCAATATGAACTGAAGAGCACCATACAGGCTAAAATCAAGTAATTTAGATTAATTGGTACACAGAGTATGGATGGAAAGAAGATAGCAAAACATTATATTGGTTATGAATAAGTTGTGATGGATCTCGGAGTTTGTGGGTGGGAGAGCTTTAGTCCCAGGCTCAAAAGTTTGAAGTGATTCAGTAGGCAATATGGAGCCATTAAAATTTATCAGAGTACAGTGATTTTCAATCAATTTTCAATAGATGAGGCAAGGAGTTTTTTTTTAACCAACAGTTAAAAAGTTGAATATCCATGTGTAAAAAGATGATTTGAAATCATTATGTCACTCCATACTCAAAAGTTAGCTCAAAGTGGATTACAGACCTATATGTAAGAGTCTACAAACCTTCTAGAAGAAAACAGTAGAAAATTTTCATAACCTTAGGTTAGGCAAAGAATTTTTAGATAGGACACAAAATATATGATACCTAAGTGAAAAATATTGCAGTTGGACATAATTAAAACTTTATAATTTAAAGTTGAAAACACTAATAGGAAAGTATAAAGACAAGACACAGATTGGGAGAAAACATTTGCAAATCATCTCTTCAATAAGGGACTCATATGCAAAATAAATAATGTGTATTTACAACTCAATAAAAACACAACTTATTTTTTTAAGGGGGTGGGGATTTGAATAGACACCAAAGAGGATACACTAATGGCTAATAATCACAAGTAAAGATACTCAACCTCATTAGTCATTAGAGAAAAGGAAATTAGAACAAGACACAGCTTCACACCTACTGCTGCTGCTGCTGCTAAGTCGCTTCAGGCGTGTCTGACTCTTTGCGACCCCATCCACAGTAGCCCAACAGGCTCCCTGTCCCTGGGATTCTCCAGGCAAGAACACTGGAGTGGGTTGCCATTTCCTTCTCCAATGCAGGAAAGTGAAAAGTGAAAGTGAAGTTGCTCAGTCGTGTCTGACTCTCAGCGACCCCATGGACTACAGCCTACCAGGCTCCTCCATCCATGGGATTTTCCAGGCAAGAGTACTGGAGTTGGGTGCCATCACCTTCTCCGTCACACCTACTAGAATGATGTAATTTTAAAAAACTGTAATAAGCAATGATGAAGATGTAAAGAAACTGAAACTCTTATCACACTACTGTAGGGGATGCAAGACGGGGAAACCACTTTGGAAAATAGTTTGACAGTTCCTCAAAAAACATACAGTTCTTCTATGATCCAAAAATTCCAATTCATAGTATGTATTCAAAAGAAAAAAAAAATAAGCCTACCCAAAATCTTGTAAATATATTTCATAGCAGGCTTATTCACAATAGCCCTAAACTGGAATCAATCCAGATATCTATCAACTACTGAATAAACAAAATGCGGTGTATCTATACAATGAAATAATATTAACTACTGATAAATTCTACCACATGACTAAATTTTTTAAATATTTTGCTAAGTGAAAGAAGCCAGACTGAAATGATCATATATTGTAAAATTCTACTTATATAAAATGTGCAGAAAAGGCAAATATACAGAGACAGAATATAGATTAGTATTTGCCAGAGGCTGCAGAGAGAGAATAAAGATTGAATATAAACTTGCATAGAGGGTTTCTAGGCATGACAGAAATGTTCTAAAACTGAATTTGATGATTATTGTATAACTTCATAAATTACTGAAAATTATCAAATTGTACATTTAAAACAGGTGAATTTTATTGTGTGTGCATTATACTTCAGTAAACCTGCTTTTAAAAGTGTATGAGAGAAATAGGTAACACAGGTAGAGCTGTATTCTAGGAAATTAATCTGGCAGTATATTTGCAGCACTGATGGAAGTTGGACCATAAGAAGGCTGAGTGCCAAAGAATTGATGCTTTCGATCTTTGGTGCTGGAGAAGGCTCTTGAGATTCCCTTGGAAAGCAAGGAGATCAAACCAGTTAATCCTAAAGGAAAACAAACAACCCTGAATGTTCACTGGAAGGACTGACGCTGAAGCTGAAGCTCCAATACTTTGGCCACCTGATGTGGTAAAGACCCTGATGCTGTGAAAGATTGAGGGCAGGAGGAGAAGGAGGTGACAAAGGATGAGATGGTTGGATGGCATCACCAACTCAGTGACATGAGTTTGAGCAAACTCCAGGAGAAAATGAAAGACAGGAAGTCTGACATAACTGCAGTCCATGGGGTTGTAGAGAGGCAGACACGACTTAGCGACTGAACAACAACAACAACGATGTTTGTAGCACTGATGGGAGTAGGAAAGAGTCAGGTGGAGAGAGCTCTATGAGAAATCTCTCACAACTGTCCAAGTAGGAGAAATGGAGATCTGAACTAGGAGAGGAGCAATAGGAAGAAAAAAGGAAGGTCTAATAGGAGACATTGTCCAAGAAAGTAGAATTGGGAAGACATCGCAAGAACTGGATGAGTATGGTATGAGAGTAGAAAATCTTGGAATAATCCGTTTCTTGAAGAGGGAAGAAACAAAAAAATTATGTGTTCAGTGTTTTTAATGTTTTATAAGAAATAGATAGGGAAACAGTGGAAACAGTGTCAGACTTTATTTTGGGGGGCTCCAAAATCACTGCAGATGATGATTGCAGCCATGAAATTAAAAGACACTTACTCCTTGGAAGGAAAGTTATGACCAACCTAGATATCACATTGAAAAGCAGAGACATTACTTTGCCAACAAAGGTCCATCTAGTCAAGGCTATGGTTTTTCCAGTGGTCATGTATAGATGTGAGAGTCGGACTGTGAAGAAAGCTGAGCGCTGAAGAATTGATGCTTTTGAACTGTGGTGTTGGAAAAGACTCTTGAGAGTCCCTTGGACTGCACGGAAATCCAACCAGTCCATTCTAAAGGATGAGTCCTGGGATTTCTTTGGAAGGAATGATACTAAAGCTGAAACTCCAGTACTTTGGCCACCTCATGCGAAGAGTTGACTCATTGGATAAGACCCTGATGCTGGGAGGGATTGGGGGCAGGAGGAGAAGGGGACAACAGAGCACGAGATGGCTGGATGGCATCACTGACTCAATGGACATGAGTTTTAGTGAACTCCAGGAGTTGGTGATGGACAGGGAGGCCTGGCATGCGGTGATTCATGGAGTCACAAAGAGTCGGAGACAACTGAGCGACTGAACTGAACTGAACTGAAGCTCCCCATTGCTCCATGAAAGTGTTGCTAGCTAAATAATAATTCTTTAATATATAACCTGCTTCATATTTCCCTTACAATACCTAATCTTTATTCCAAATGAAATATTGAATTAGATATACACTAAATTATTATTTTCTGGAGGATAGAGGTTAACAATAGGTGGATTGGGGAGTATCTTTATCATACTTTTATATAATTTATTTTCAGCAAACATGAATTATTTGTATAGCTAAATATTATTTTTAACTATTTTATATTGACCTATTGCTATGTAGTCAGAAAAAGATAATGTTGGATATACCAAGGAAATGCTTACATGTCTTTTCAGTCTTTGTTGAGACATACTTACCTTTTTTTCTATATCAGGGCAAAAATATTTCCCTCTATAGAAGAATTCAGTCAAAAAAGCTTGTTTGTGGAATTGTTTGTGAGGAAGGCTTTGTCATCATTACTGAAAAAAAACGAAATCATAATCCCTTTTCAGAGGGTCAGAATGCAGGCAGTTCCCCTGGTCACGTCTCTAGTTCTGAAATTCTGGAATACTCTAGTCTTTTTATTTTTTTCTTCACAATCCTATAGACCAGCTCTAAAGTCATGCGTGCTTGTGCTAGAGTCTTAGATTTAGCACTTCTGGCAATTTATTCATTCTCCAGTCTCTGTTTTTCTCGTTGGTAAACAGTGGTTGATAATACCTGTTCTCCTGAGTTGTGGTCAGAACTGCAGGTGATTGAAGTGTTGGGCTTGTAGGAAATGCTTAATAAATATCAGTTGTTAAAATCATACACTGAAGTATGTTCTTTAGTTAGTAATATTGAGAGTATGTGACTTTGCTGAGACAAAACAAGGACAAATTTCCTGACCAAGATCAACAATCAAGTTGGAGCTATTTCTTCCTCTTCCATTAGTATTTTCCTACACTCTCTGTGCCCTTTTAAAGCCCCCCCCCCCGCTCCCCCAAAAAAGCCCCAGTATAGGTGGCAATATCAGATTTGATTTCACCCAGTAAGGGTTCCCACTCAGGAAAAGGCAAATGGATAGTGGGATTACATTCCCAAAATACATGCTTACCTTTTTTAAAACTTTGTCATTTCAATGTTTTAATGTAATAAATGTACATGGTCAAGTTCCGTGGTGGTGATATTAGAAAAAGACATGAACTTTGATGTCTCATGGGTCTAGATTTGACTTTTGACTCTAATAACTAATAGTATGACCGTGGGCAAGATACAGGCATCTGTACTCCTCTGTTTTCTTATCTGTAAGATGGAAATGATAATGCCTACCTTTTGGGGGTGTTGACGGTATTGAATACATGAGGTCATTTTATAAAGTTCTGAACACAAAGTCTAACACTTAGTCAAATATCTTCAAATAGATATTATTTCTTTCCTCTTCCTTATCATTCCCTTCCCCTTAAGTAATAATAATAATAAGGGTTCTTTTGGAAAGAGAATGGTTCAAAACATATCATTAACATTTTAAGCTTAAAATATTATGAATTTTTTACAATGTTTATTTAACATTCTTACGATGAAGACAACAACATAATTTTATTTCTTTCTCTGCCTTTCAACCAGTGTTGCCTTTTGCTCTCACCTCCTGCTTATGTAATTATGTGAATTATTCCTAAATAATCTTCTAGAGAAGAAAGCTTTGGCCAATCTGCTTTTACAGAATGGTGATGGCAGCAGGGTATAGGAAAAAAAAAAATTGCTCTCTATCACCCAGTAGAGTTAGAACCTGCGGCTAGTTTCTCTGCAATAACTCCTTACCACATAACAAAATACTCTTTCTCTTGTCAACCTTCCTTTTTGAGCAATCAATTTTTTGACATCAGGGATAACCTCTAACTCAATCTCTTATCCTCTGTGACACAAAGTAGATACACAGAAGCCTTTGGAAAAAGCAGTTGAGGGTAATGATTAATAACCCTAACTTTTTTATTTTTTTGTGTGTGTTAGGGATAACTTCTAATTCATCCTCTTATACTCAGTGGCACAAAGTAGATATATGAAAACCTTTAGAAAAAACAGTTGAGGTTAATGCTTAATAGCCCTAACTTTTGAGGTCAGAGTGACTTGGGTTCAAATTCTCCCCTTTTTACCTACTGCTAACAAGTAATCACTTAACTTCTCTAAGACTTATTTATTACACATATTAAAAATGGAAATAACATTATCAAACTCATGTGATTATTGTAAACATTAAATGGAAAATAATTTTCTCTAGGCTCAATAAATGATCAAATTATGAATAAGAATGAAAAGGAACATATTTTTAGATTGGCGATCCTAGAAAGTAAGGAGAACATTTGACTCTTTCTATATCTTTATAAATTAAGATTTTGCTGTTCTTGAATTTCTGTCATTTCCTGGAGGCCTAGTCAATTTCT
This sequence comes from Bison bison bison, assembly GCF_000754665.1. Lineage (NCBI taxonomy): Eukaryota > Metazoa > Chordata > Mammalia > Artiodactyla > Bovidae > Bison > Bison bison. The sequence continues at coordinate 2,595,580 of NW_011491028.1, read as the reverse complement.
TTCTTGTCTTGGGTACTCACTCCCTAGACCTACCTCTTCAGATGTCTTCAAATTTTTTCTACTTCCTTTCAAAAATGTCTTTATCTTAAATTTCATCCTCTGCCTTTAAATTTAAAGGAACAGTTCATTTGTACTAGTGGAAAGTAGACAAAACCACACCTTTTTTTTTTTTTTTAATTTTATTTTATTTTTAAACTTTACATAATTGTATTAGTTTTGCCAAATATCAAAATGAATCCGCCAAAGGTATACATGTGTTCCCCATCCTGAACCCTCCTCCCTCCTCCCTCCCCATACCATCCCTCTGGGTCGTCCCAGTGCACTAGCCCCAAGCATCCAGTATCGTGCATCGAACCTGGACTGGCATCTCGTTTCATACATGATATTTTACATGTTTCAATGCCATTCTCCCAAATCTCCCCACCCTCTCCCTCTCCCACAGAGTCCATAAGACTGTTCTATACATCAGTGTCTCTTTTGCTGTCTCGTACACAGGGTTATTGTTACCATCTTTCTAAATTCCATATATATGCGTTAGTATACTGTATTGGTGTTTTTCTTTCTGGCTTACTTCACTCTGTATAATAGGCTCCAGTTTCATCCACCTCATTAGGACTGATTCAAATGTATTCTTTTTAATGGCTGAGTAATACTCCATTGTGTATATGTACCACAGCTTTCTTATCCATTCATCTGCTGATGGACATCTAGGTTGCTTCCATGTCCTGGCTATTGTAAACAGTGCTGCGATGAACATTGGGGTACATGTGTCTCTTTC